>NC_064923.1:529322795-529623962 GCF_023897955.1 Schistocerca gregaria
GGGCTACAAGCAGGACGTTGAATAACAAGACATTCAAGGACACCAGAATCAAAATGCAACAGCAACAGCAGTTTTACTATATGAGAGTGAGACTACAAAGAAGGACATGAGAAAAATCCAAGGAGTGGAAATTACATTTTTAAGATAGGTTAAACGATGCTCAAAATTAGACAGAATACGTAACTAAGGCGTAATAATAGAAATATTACATATAATATTGGGGAAATAGTGAAGCACTGCAGGAGAAAGTGGAAGGAATATATTAAAGAATTAATGAAAAATAGATTGCCAAAACAAATAAGACTTTATAAGCCAAATGGGAACAGAGATCCTGGGAGACGTATGAAAGATGTGAACAACTCTGAATGTAATGTCAGAACAGGCGTTTTGCCTAGACCATGAAGTGCAGAGGAAGAAGGGCAAGATGAGTGACACAAAATTTCTAATTTCTTTGTACTCGGCTTTGACGCAAATAACAGGCGGAGTAGAAACAAAAGCAGGCCGTGTTGTGCCCTTTAGAGGCGAGTGGGCGCCGCTGAATGGAGAGCGGGCTGTAACGCAGTGCGCTGAGCGTGGGTGGCGGCCATTGTACGCGCCTCGGGCGGCCCGGGCCCCATTCATGTGCCGGGGCTCAACACAACACGCCACAGCGCGTCACTCGGCCCGCGGCAGCGATGTCGGCCTTCTTGAAGGCTCGTCATTCATCTGGCTGAATTGTAAAGTTCTGATTACAACATTCATGTTCTGAACCAGTAGCAGTACTCCATTACTATAGCATGACATCGTTCCTCCGTGTCGGTCAAAGGAGAAGTCTAATAAATATTCGACTCTTTGTATGATGATGATTAAGACTGTGAGGGTGCACGACAGCGAACTCTTGAGTTCTCGTAATGAAACGTTATGAGATGTAGAGGAAATACTAACGTAAGAACTGCGAATAACGACATAAAGGCAGTCTTGAAAAAACTGAAAGTAAACACACACACACACACACACACACACATGCGCTCACGCGCACATAAAATGCAAAGAAAATCACAGTGTCAAACCCAGAACAAGGCAAAGGAGGGAAATACCAATGGGAAGTATTAAAAGAAGACAGCAGAGAGCTGCAGCTGACTGGTCGCTAGAAGAAAACCGTCTAGGTTGTGAAGAAAATTACTCAGTAGCGTAATGAAATCAAGTCATAAACACGCAGTGGTACCACGTCCTGTCACGAACAGAGCCATATATGAAGGAAACGATTCTAATAGATCTACTTGGCATAGTTCTAGCGGTCATTTTTGCTAATTTGAACTCAAAAGAACCCGTTTTACCTCCGTACTTAACCAATGTAATCATTTCATAGTTCAGCGACAGACAGCATAAGAATATAAAACACAAAAACTCCCATACATAACGTCGTAAATAACAAAGGAAATGGCTATAAGTTTGTTCAGGTATAGCTGTAAGAGCCGAATAAACTAGCACTCGGTCATGATTATGTCGTAATACGACGTCTTATCGAATGTAAATATTGTTTACGAAGCTGCCAGATTCAAAATTCCCACCTGTATTGTGTCTTACACCAAACGTGGACGAGCCGCCTAACTACGGTTGGTCGGCTCAGGATTTAGTGGCTGACATAAAACTTACACGGTCTGGCACATACCTCATCAAAACACCTAAATGGGCCTGCTAAAAATACTATCTACATTCATAGAACCAAACCCCTCCAAAAGAATACGTATAACACTTACGATAACAACTACAGTATAATAAACGAATAAGTCAGAGAAAGTGGAGAGTAGTCACTACTATTAAGAATGGACTCAACAATGTCAACACTGACTGCGAATACACCTTACAGAAACTAATTATATTTTAAAAGAAAGCAAATACTGAGAACGTTTGTCATAAAAGAGAAAGAAATTAAAACTGAAATTACGTGAAATGATTGAACTCTTTACAGGGAGAGCGTTTGGCATTGCAGCTTAACTTCGATTGGTGTGCACGTTGTTGGTGACTCATCGGTTGTAACTGAAGTATCTACATCACTCATGGAATTGAGACTGATACATTCCCATGCTTCTTCTGGCAGTAATACCGACTGTCCATAAATTATCTTCAAAACTTAAGACTTTGGCAACTTTAAAACTATACTAGATTTTAACAAATGTATTTCAACATTTGATAAGGTAACTCAAAGTTTTTTACCTTCCAGCTTACGCTGAACTTGGAAATCTGATGAAACCTCATGAAACTTAGACGCTACAGGAAAAAGCTCAGTGTTTGGCCTTGTTCGTACAGACGACGTCCGATATCGAAGTGCAACACAACTTGGAAGGATATAGCCGTTACCTCTTCTGCAAGACATTGTGCACTGTTGATTGTGTCATTTTCAACTCTTTGGCCTCTGTAAGCACCGCTTTTATTGTTTGGTTGATTAGGGGAAGGGACCAAACAGCTAGGTCAAGTAAGGAAAATTCTCAGGAAAATTTTAGGCCCGATACAAGAGCAAGGAAACTGGAAGAAGAGACCAACATCAGAATTATATAAATACACAGACATGATTACGGATACAATAAGGAGAAGAAGAATGCAGTTCTACGGACATATCCACAGGATGAATGAAAACAGAATTTCAAAGCGAATTCTTAAAGTCATCAATTCAGGCAGGGGAAAAACGAAATGGATTAAAGAAGTTGAAGAGAACCTCAGACAAGCACACATAACAGTAAACGGTGCAGAAAATAGAACTGAATTCAGGAACATCATCAAAAAACATAAATTTGACACCACAACACAGAAGAGACCAGGATGCAAATGGACAGCGGAGCGAAAGAAACAACACAGTGAACACATGAAGAAAATTTGGGCTCAGAAAAAACATAAACAATCATCATAAAGGAATCCAAGTTCAAACGCTCTCTTTAAATGGGAATAATCTAAAATAATAATAATAATAATAATAATAATAATAAAACGTGATAGTCTCTTTCAAAAGTCTTCCTCAGAGACGAATTGATAATTGAGAATAAAACAGCAAAGAATACAACAGTTGAATGTATCTTTACACTTCACTTCTGTATAAAACTATCTCATGCCAACTATCAGCACCTTCTACAGACAGCAAACACCACAGTCTCTGAGTGTTGGCTAGCAATGTTGCTATGAAACTAGGAGAGGTCGGTTCTTTGTGGAATAATCTTGAGGTGCGATTTTCGATGCTAAATAAAGTGTTGGGCCGCTGGTAGTTATATGCAGGTCACTTGCGGTCATTGGTGATCTGGTAGTGTTTGTCCTTCTGTTGTTCATACACTGCCCAAAGAACTGTAGTCACAAGTTCTATATCCAAACGATTTACTTTAGGAAAGAAAGATTAAGGCGCGGGTCAGTGAACGTATCATGCGTCTCCATAGGAAATCAACAGATTTATGAATGCAACTGCTTTATTACAGTTATTTTCAACAGGAAACTTATTGCCCCGGAAAGGTAAAGTAAGATGTAAGAAGGTGATCGTGGTGCCAACATATGAAAAAGGGGTCAAGACGGATACGAACAACCGCAGAGGAATATCGCTATTAGACATCGGCTGTAATATGCTGTCAAAATACCTCCTAAAGGTAACAGAAGGAGAGAGAGAAAGTATACATAGATCCTGTCAAGCAAGCTTTGTAACTGATAGAACATCTGTCCTCAAAGGTTAAACAGACTGTAGTAAAATTACACGAAAGTATACAATATCATAGATAGACTGGCTCTCGGAATGAATCAGAAGAACGAGGAGTGAACAGCACTACAAGCGAATGATAGAACTCTGACCACAGAGGCGGGAGAAGATGAAGATTAGCTCCGTTTGAAAAGTTTGAGATTTAAATCAGTATAAAAAAGGGAGGTGGATAATCACCAATTTTGTTCAGTGTAGCACTAGGCGAAGTGATCAGAAAGTGGAGAGCAATAAACTACAAAATGAGAGTACCAGTGACACACTTGGGGCAGAAATTGGAAAAGATGGAGAAAGAAATCTACAATCTAAATAAACCTATTACTATATCACTGTGTATTGTAAAACATCAAAAGGCACAGTGAAAAAGTTGTAAAAATTTAAATAACTGGGATAATGTGTTACAGGAAGGAAAGGGAAGAAGGAGTCATAGGGTGAAGAATACGGGGTTAGACCTCCGTATGACTAGAGATATATACTAAAAAAAGAAATATGTCAGTCTGTTCAAACATCAGATACTAAAAGACGAGAGGAGGAATGCAGTACGTACGGTTGAAACGTGAAGCAGAACAAGTGGAGAAACAAGAGAGAAAAATATTAAAGAAAACAATAGTTCCTAAAGGCTTTGTTAAAGGTACAAGAACAATATCATGAGAAGTCGCACAGAAAGAGCAAGATTTGCACACATGTGATCAGGATGAATATGAACATAATGACCAAAGGAGTATGGAAAACTACGCGAAGGACAAGAGAAAGGAGAGAATCCTAATTTATTACCGACCTCAGGAAGGACTGTTTTTTTTTTTTCTTTTATGGGAACCGCCAGGTGACGGGCGTCGGCATTAGGGATAAATGGAAAACCTACTACACGCTGAACAACAGACCAGAGATCTACGGCAGCGAAGGATATAGGGACGTGATAGTAGATAGTTACTAGTCGAACATACAGAAGATGAGGGTACTGAAGATCTCAGAAGAAGAAGTGAGATAAGAAGAGAAAGGAAGAAAGTGTTGTGAGAGGAGAAGAAGAAAATGTTGAAGACTGAGATAGCTTCATCACAGATTTAAAATTAACCAAAACCTCATTGGCAAACAAAAGCTGAATGCATCCACAATTAACATACGAGGATCACGTTTGAGGTGCTCAACTAATTCTGTCTCCGAATATAATAAAATATGCTAAAAAACTTTTGTCTTATGTTAAATCAGTAAACGTATCGAAGTCATGCGTAGAAAATTTGTGAACATAGTAGCATCGAAACGGATAATTATTGAGGGGAAGCTGCAATACTAAATTTCAGCTATTGTTGCTGGTTCATTAACATCTACATCTACGGGATTACTCTGCTACTCACAATAAAGTGCCTGGCAGAGGTTTCAATGAACCACCTTCATCCTGTCTCTCTACCGCTCCACTCTCGAACGGCACGCGGGAAAAACGAGCACTGAAATACATCGTGCTGCGTTTCCTTGTCTGAACCGTAAAAATAACAGGTATTGGATTAAGTGACACCGGAATAGTGACAGGACTCAATGAAATACCTGTACGATTCTACGAAGAGTACCAGAAAGAATTTTCGTCTCTTCAGCTGTAGGTCGACGGAGGAATGGAGGATCTATAGTGATAGGAAAAATACACAGATCATTCTCGTTTCTAAAGAGGGTCGTCGAACTGCAGAGCTACTGCCGTCAGTATGTTGCAGAATTTTTGAACACGTTTTGTACTTGTGTATTATAATCTTTTTGGAGAACTAAAATCATCTCTGTAGGAGTGAATATGGGTTATGCAACAGTCGTGTGAAACCCTGCTCACTGTCCTCGTCCACGAGATCCAAGAGATGTTGTTGATGATGATTAGTGTTTTAGTACGCAGAACAACGAGGTTATCAGCGCCCGACGATATCCAAGAGAGCGGCAGCGCGAGTGTTGCCTTGCTCCTTGCTTTCCGGAAGGCGTTGGATATTCATGATCCAGTCACATTAATGTGTTCGACGTCAACATATAAGGACCTCTCACAGTTGGCAAGTGGCAGCACCAGCAGTGGAGGGCACACAGTGCATGTCGGAGGTTGGTTGGTCTTAGACGCTGCAGTCATGGACTGTGCGGCTGGTCCCGGCGGAGTTTCGGGTCCTCCCTCGGGCATGGCTGTGTATGTTTGTCCTTAGGATAATTTAGGTTAAGTAGTGTGGAATCACGTCGCGCGGGCTGTTCGCTCCATGGATCCTCAACCGAGAAACCTAACGCAGCTGATGACCTTAGCGGTTAAGTCCCATAAGATCTCACACACATTTGAACATTTTACAGGTTGGCTGGGGAAGAGGGTAGCGGGCAACAGTGCACTAGTCGACGTAACATGGAAACAGAGCGATTTATATGACGTGCAAAAGCACATGATCATTGGCTTCGGGCCAAGGGTGGATGCATTTCCGAAACAGGTAGGTTTGTAAACTGTTCATATACCGTAACACAACAACTATAGTGCACCATAGACCACAGATGAAAGGGGTGAACTACGGATGTGGACACATATACGGGCGAATAGACTGCAACTGTTGAACAACTGACCGCTAAGATAACCAAGCGGCTATCTACACTGTCTCCTCAGTGACTTTTCAGCGATCGCTGCAGTGCGTGGGCTTCCACAGCTGGCGCCTAGTTTTCGCACCCATGCTGCCTGCTGTTTATTGGTGAGGAAGGCTGGAATTAGCACGTCAGTGCCGCAACTGGACGTCCACTGTGGAGCCACAGGGGGCCTTTTCAGACGACTCATCTTTTATGTTGAAGAAAAACACCCTGCAGCTATGGAGGAAGCGTTCTGGGGAGGGAATATTTCTGTGGCATTCTCTGCGTGATCTCGTCATTCTGGAAGGCACAGGGAATCGACACACGTATGCCCCTATTACTGCGGACCAGGTCCACCCCTCCACACAGTATTTCCTTTTTCTTTTGGCACAGTGGCATCTATCAGCAGGACATGTGATGCCCCACGCAGCTCGCAATGTACGTGTGTGTTTCGAAGCGCACAACGATGAGTTTATCACTCCCCCAGCCTGTGAATGCCCCAAATGTAAAACCAATAGAGAATCTGTGGAATCACGTCGCTCGGGCTGTTCGCGGCATGGATCCGCAACCGAGGATGGACTCGGCATGGCTCCACGTCCCTCTCAGTACCTTCAAGAACCACAATGACCCTCTTCCTGGATGTGTCGCAGCGGTCAGGCTTTTGACACGTGGTCACATTAATATGACTGGAAGTGTAGTTGCACAACGTAGCCTTGTGCACCAAACTGGAGCTTACGGAATATCAGACCAGTTTTGTGAATATATTCAGGAGTCCTTATTAAATAGCACATAACACGTTCTTCTTAAAGTAGAGATATGTTACGACATAAAAATAACTTTTGTCAGAACCCAAGAAAGTGTTGCAGGACCATTGGTATTACCCTTTGTGCTTAAAAACGTGTCATGAGGTAGTATTGGCCAAAATTAGAAGAAAAATTCCTAAAATGATATGTCCTTAAACCAATATCTGTTGAGACAAGGGCTAGTCTGTTCTCTCATTACCATATGTGTGTGACGTTGAAATAGGAATTACACGCAGTGCTGCATGTGGTTACCACGCATCCTGACTTCTTTCACCCCTTTACGCACTCTCTGAAAAACACCTGGGTCCATTCGGATAGGTTTCATATATTGGTCACACGCTCCTGCAACGTTTGCACGTTGTCGATAGGTGGGCAATAGCAATGTAGCAATGTCTTTGAATGTTCTCACAGCTAGAGATCCAACAGATTCAGGTCCACTGATGGGCGGGGGGGGGGGGGGGCATGTTACCGGACTTACTCTACGTAACAACAGTTGCGTACGAAACGTTGCGGAGAGGTCCTGTCATACGACCCCTAAAAATTGGGTGATTTCCTGTAGTATGCATACGACAGTCATTGTCTTTCCGCAGCGGTAATGGTCTCCAGTAGCGCAGGTAATTCATTGCGCAGAAACTGGTAATACACAGCGCCTGCGCAGGACCTTGTCGATAAATCGGAAGCTCCACGAGGCTTTTCGCAGGTGAGAGTGATGTATAGGGACAAGCCGCAGCATTTGAAAATTGTAAGCAAATGTGTGAGGGTTGCGAAGGATGGAACCTCGATGCAATGATTGGCAGCTAACCCTCAGCATAAAGAAACTTAACATATTACGTACGAATAGGCGGAGACACCCGTTCACGCATGATAACAAGGTTGCCGAACAAACACTAGAAGCCGTGACACCTATCATAACATAAAGCTAATCGTAAAACACAGATACTAAAATACGTGCCAGGCAGATTTGGAAGAGGAAAGAGAGTTCCAAAGAGAAGCAGCGCGTTTGTTCACGGATTCATTTACTGACCGCTACAGCGTCACGAAGATGCTCAACCAACTACAGTGGCAGACACCAGAAGACAAGCGTTGTGGGTCGTGTGGTTTTTTATTGAAATTCCGTGAGCCTACTCTCGCAGAAGAGTAAATCAACGTATTGCTTCTTCCAACGTATATCTCGCGAAGAGATCATGAACAAAAAGTTTCAGATATGCGAACTCATACGCCGGATGATAAACAAATGTTCAAATGTGTGAATTCCTAAGGGACTAAACTGCTGAAGTCATCGGTCCGTAGACTCACACACTACTTAAACTAACTTATGCCCGAAACAACACTGACATCGATGCCAGAGGGAGCAGTCGAAACCATGGGTGTAGGGGCCGCACAGTCTGTGACATGGCACCCTCGACCGCGTGGCAACTCCGCGCAGCCGCTGATCAACAATCATTATCCTCGCACATCATTCGCAGGTGAATCAGGCAAGGGAGAAACACTGTGCCACACAAAGTGTCGCAGTCCAGGCACTATGAGGTAGCTTGCGAAGTATAGATGTAGACATAGCAGATGTAAAGCTTTCGAAGAACTATGTGTAATGTTTCTCCACTCCGAATTCAGCCTTATACCTATCGTATTTCTATTGGTAAGATTTGACATTATCTATGCAAGGTACTGCCTTTAAGGCCATTTACTTTTGCTACCGTTGTGAAAGAAGACTGATCAGAGGATAACTGCAGCAGAGAACAGATCATCTAATGAAAAATGTCAGAAAGTGAAACCTGTGTAAATACTATCCAGCTCGCTTGAAAACGTTGACAGAAATCTTCTGGATGTTATTGAGACCGATTTTTCGAAAAATAACTGATTCCAGCAATGCCTCCCAAACGATTTTGTTTACCGGTTCCCGTTATACAATAAGAAAAAAAGAAAGAAAATCGCATCGTGAAGGACTGCGACAGAGATCGGTAGATGTAATGTACATGTATAAACAAAGAAATGGTTACAATTTCAGAAAAAAAAAAACTGGGTGAGGTATTCAAGAGGAAGAGTTTCACAAATTCAGCAATTCAAAGAGTTAGTCCAGGTGTGGCTCTTATGAAAGCAGTTATTCGGCTTGACTTTGATTAATAGAGCTGTTGAATGTCCTTCTCAGGGATACCGTGTCGTATTCTGTCCAACTGGCAGGTCAGACGGCCAAAATAGCGACGTGGCAACTGGCCCCTGCCAGTAAGCATCCAAATGTTCTCAACTGTATCCGGCGATCTTTCTGGCTTAGGTAGGGTTAGGGAAGCACGATGACAAGCAGTAGGCACTCTCGCGGGCGGGCATTATCTTGCTGAAATATAAGACCAGGATAGATAGCAATGAAGGGTAACAAACAGGGCGCAGAATATCGACGACGTTCCGCTGAGCTGTCAGGGTGCACCGATGACAACAAAAGGGGGTTGTGCTGAAAGGAAATGTCATTCCAGACGGTCACTCCTCGCTGTCGGGCCGAACGGCTGGCAACTGTCAGGTAAGTATCCCAATGCTGTCTGGGTCGTCTCCAGACACTTCTGATTGACTAGAGTAGAGTTGTCTTCCGAGACAAGTCCCGTTTCGAACTGAGCGGCGAAGATCATTGTGAGCGGTGCGCTCCAACCGGCAAGTGACTTTGACGATCTAACGCGCCAATTGCACAGAATTTCGTGTGATATCCCTCAGGAGAACGTGCAACAACTCTATCAATCAATGCCAAGCAGAATAACTGCTTGAATAAGGGCCAAAAGAAGACCAGCAAGTTATTGACAGTTTGTCTCTTTTTTTTGAGCGAATCCTGCAATTTTTCGAGAATTATAATCATTTATTTGCCCGTACACGTACAACACAACTTCTGATTTCAGTCCCATTCGGATAATTCCTACGTGGTGCGTCGTTTATCTGTCTTTCCCGAATTGAAAACATATTATCTTTGTAAGGCAGATGAACTGTGCAGCTATAGCAGCTAGGATAGTTTAATAACATAAAGATAAACGAAAGCCATGTTATAAATTTAAAAACGCCTTATTGAACAGAGTTATCAGTAACGTAAATTGTGGATAGGTGAGATTGTTATTCATTCCACAAATTCCTAAATTTCGGAATCAAATTGGAAACGGCTACCCTCATTTACTGTTTCACGTTAATGTTCACGCGATACGTATTTACAACGATAGCCAAAAACACAGTTTTTCACAAATATGACGTTGTTTATGAAATTAATATTCGTTTAGCTTTTCCACTTGGCAGTGGGTATTCATCTGTTAATTTAGTTCGACACTGCCAAATTTCGGTGTAATGTCGAAGGGCGAATGAAAACGTTTTTTTTTTTTTTCTTCTAAAGAAGTAAATCGAGATTGAGCTTTGGTTGTAAATGAATCTGCCTGCGAATTTTTTTTAACCATATCATGGTGATTGGAACAAACGAATGACCGAAATCAATTCATTCAGTCAGCAATCGCCGGCCGGAGTGGCCGTCCGGTTCTAGGCGCTACAGTCTGGAACCGAGAGACCGCTACGGTCGCAGGTTCGAATCCTGCCTCGGGCATGGATGTGTGTGATGTCCTTAGGTTAGTTAGGTTTAATTAGTTAAGTCGCATAGTGCTCAGAGCCATTTGAACCATTTGAATAAGTCAGCAATCGAAGGAAAACAGTCTTTCAGCTTGTTGGACTACTCATTCATTCATTTGGACGAAACCAATAAGTGGGAGCAACTGAATGAAAACAATCGTGTCAGTCAGTTGTAATGTTACCTGTCAGTTGAATTATTACTAATTTACTTTTTTCGGGTGAAAGCTGTGGCAGTAATCGAATGAAAAGATTAACACCGTTGTAGCTTCGCATATTGACTGAATTATTCATTCTGTCTTCTCAAGTGAAAACGATCAGTAGTTTTTTTCTGTCGGTTGAAACATGCTTTCATTCTTTAAACTGAAACCACTCTTTAGTGTTTTACACAGGGTGGTGCTAAATGAATAGGTATCTCAGGGGTATGCCAGAGTTAAAATAAACAGTGTACATGTTCAGCTACTTATGTACTGAATGGAGTGATTTTTCTTTTCATCATTTGAAACTGATTAATGTACTGATGTGGATTAAACCTTTCCAGGTGACATTAAACTGACCTATCGCTGGAGTACGTGAATAAAATAAGTGGCCAACACCAGGCAAAAACTGCAGAAACCACGAACATCTGGGTAAAATCGGATTATTTTCTCAGACAGAAACAGTCTGTGGACGGTCGATGGCCACGGTGTTGCGCGGGGAGCGGTGACATGAAAGGGGAAATGTTTTTCGCGTGAGTTCCATTGTCGACAACGCCATAGTGCGCACGCCTCTATCTGAGCAGCAGATAAAAATAACTTATGAGAGTGACAAGGATTTGGGCATTATAGAGACGTTCATGCTCAGACGGAGTACTAATTTGTAGTAAGGAATATGAACGTAAATGAAATGGCTCTGAGCACTATGGGACTTAACTGCTGAGGTCATCAGTCCCCTAGAACTTAGAACTACTTAAACCTAACTAAGCTAAGGACATCACACACATCCATGTCCGAGGCAGGATTCGAGCCTGCGACCGTAGCGGTCGCGCGGTTCCAGACTGTAGCGCCTTGAACCGCTCGGCCACTTCAACCGGCGAACGTAAATGAAATCAGTTTTATACAGCTCAGTGAATAGAAGGCATTTGACATCTAAGAAATTCAGTTGTCTGGTGGGCAGGGCGGCGTCACCGTTTATGGGATCGCACATTGTTGGCAGCTTTTCATTGTCTCAGTAAACAATTGTGGAAAACACAAGGTGTTCCAAAATAGTATTTGCAACTTCGATGACATGTATTTCAGAAATGGGGATAGGTAGAAAAGAGCAGTTTTAATATTCATACATACCTAAGTTTCTAGTCAGTCGCTTAACAGTGTTCTGTGTGTTGAGGTAATCATGTTTTCAAAAGCCAAATTCGAGACATGTTAAGAAATTTTGATTTTGCAAAACAGTCTTAACTGAATGTAATAAATACAAACCATCACTTTAATTTGTTAAAAAACTACATAATTTGTATTTTATTGGTACCTTCTAAGATGGAGTACAAACCAGACATACAGTACTCATCAGCATTGTAAATTTTCAGTATTCTTCAACAGCATTAAAGAAACATTCAACTCATGTTTCATTTTAACTCACTCTAGTCACTAACATTACTTTCGTAGTTTTACAACAAACTGTATATTGTCCCTACTACATACATTACTCATTTGGGAAAATACCCTTTCAGTAGCAGCATACCGATACAGATAAATGAACATATAATTCGGGATGAATCGTGTCATAATTGTAAATCCAAGACAAACAGGTGTCTCTGATTACTTTAAAAAAAATTGGGACAGAGCTAGGACAGACGTGACTGTCACAAAGGAAGGGGTGACGGAAAGACTGACGGTCACCTCAAATGCGTGCGCCGTCTGAAGCACACAGGTTATCTAAGCGATATTCCAGTTGTCATTAAAGTGCGCTATCACTGCTCTGATTCTAGCTCATAACTCGTGCTGGTCCCACCTTAAGTAGAAAAAGGTCTAATGGGTTTCCGCAGGACATGTGTGTTAAGTCTGGTCTGTACCAAGCATTCCACACATGGTGTCAACTGTTGGAGAGTGGACAGTCATGCTAACATGGAAAAATAAGAAAAACATCAGCTTCCGGCGTATGTGGACGTTATGTCGTAAACGGCGCACATATTACCATTTCTAAAATATACGTGATCACAGCTGTTACGACCATTTTGCAACATACTGTATGCGTATAGGAGAGCGTTTAGGCGTGCTAGCCCCTGCGTTTTTAGCAGAGTAAAATGAAGAAACTGTCTCTGGCTCGGTCCTTCCTTAATGACGTTTAACCAAGGTTTATTACGATCTATTTCAAATCAATCGAATTTCCGCGAAAAAAGTTCTAGATTTACTCTAGACAGTTGTATAAAAATCCCTCCAGCCCGCCTCTGGACGCCTTCAGAATTAGGACCAATCCGTGGAAAACCGGACGAATTGCAGCCCTAAATGACGAGGCAAAGAGAAGCGTAATGATCCCTTTATGATATACCGTATGATAATGAAAGAACTATTGTCTCGTTTCAGCAACAGTTTGCAATTCGTTCTACAGGTAATGCATGATGAAGTCCACAAAGGCAGAATCATTTCAATATTTGGCCAATTTTTTGTGTGGTAGTTAAATATTTTGTACAGAAAATTACGTCACTCGTTACATACGTTCCCCGGTGTTTTGTGTTTTATAGGTAGTGTCGTAGCCGTTAAAACTTCACTAGCACAAATTTTCAGGACCATGTGTACGACGTTAGGAATCTGTATGGGGCTAAGAGAGATTTTTAATATTTACATTATAAAGTTTCTCTATCTAAATAGTTATTTTCTGCTTTTTAGCCTTGTGTGTGTGAAATTTTTCTGCTGATTTAAAACATTTTGATGAGACTGCAGCAGAGATGCTTATTTCAGTTTCTCTTCGGATAAGTCAGTCAATATATTGTTTCCTCATATGCATATCTCTCGAAAAGACCGCGAAAGTAAAAATGACAGAGAATCGAGCTCACAGGGAAGATTAGAAAAAACCGTTCTTAACTGAGAAACATTTGCGACTGAAACAAGAAAACAGTGAAATAGCAGTGGTACATCAAGTACCTACTCTCCGCCACACGGCACAACAGAGGGCGAGTTAATATTACACTATCATCGGGTTCTGCGTTAAGTAGAAAGATTGAAGTCTGTAGCTTATTGGGAAGTTTGTTTAAAATGAATTGCAAAATTTGTACCGAAAAGACAACAATAAATTGGCCCAATAAAAACGTATTAAAAAGTGATTATTCGTTTATATATACACAAATCTACAGTGCAACACCTGATGTTAAACGTATAAAACCAATAAAGAATTGATATTTAATGCCACACGTACGGAAGTTCCTATTTCAGTAAGCAAATACATACATTTTAAACATATTTTTAAAAATATACTTTCCATTCACATCTCTTTGAAGTAAGATGCTTTATTTGTCTCTAAAAATGTTGTAATCCTAGTATTGGTTCATGTATAATCGAAAAGGCTGAAATATTCATATACGGCCGCAAGCGACGGAGACTTGTTTCAGTCGGTTGTCTCACACTGAGTAAAGCCACTCAGACGCGGTGTGTGAGTGACCAAGTTCTTGTAGCTGACATGGACGCAGAGACTTGTTTCATTCGGTTGTTTCATTCGACTAAAAAAACTGATTGAACGGAAAAGCAATCGATTGGTAAAACAGCCGTATGTTCCATCACTACTCTTTGATAAGCTTTGATAGATGAGCCTGAGATCACATTTTCTTCAGGCAAGTACACTTCATTGGAGATCAAAATTCCTGAAACAAGTGAGAATAATCAGCCTTTCCGTCTTCGGTAACGTTTCCCTTCCGTAGAAACAATTTCCTTTTTAACCTTTAATTCACCTATCAATGACGTGAGGTGTCACAAGACGCAACATGTGGTTCGGATTCCACGTTAAACTGTAGGTCTCCTTCACCCTGCTGATAACTGGGGCAGCTTAGGAACACTCAAGGCGCCAAAGTGGCTTTAAGACTTGAACCATGCTACTGAGGCCCATGAAGTTGTTTTAATACTACTACTACTATTATTAATATTATCGTCATCATCTCTATAGGCCTACATAATTCACTTACTCGAGTCCAGCACTCGCACTCGTCCAGTCCTTTTCGATACATTAGTTAATGTACTTCGTATTTAACACACAATACAGCCATGCTCCCTACAAAGCACATCTTTCAACAGAGGGTATACAGAGTCACTCACTATTGCCACCAAGAATAAGTACGAAAGTGTGATAGGAACTGAAAAGTTTGTTGGACAAACGTTGCATGGGACAACGGCGGCCATATATGACGTTGGTTTTTTGTTGCTAAGTGGGGTCGCTTCAGAGATATGAAGGTCAGCTTTTTTTTTATTAATGGGATGCTATAGTGTGGTACTTATTTTCTGATAGCGGCTATGGAGACCACTGATTTGTAACAGTAAGGTCACAAAGGCGGCATGAACGTCCATTTACAGAAAGTGTTCGAAGTGATGACCATTGGTATCAATGCAATGCTGCAATTTTCTAATCATTAGTGGTATTCCTTATCACAATGGAACTTATCGAAGTACATGCTCTGACAATTCCCTCTCGCATATGTTCAGGTGTAGTTGGAACGTCCTTATAAACAATGTTTTTTAAGAATCCACATAAGAAAAAATCCAGAGGTGTCAAGTCTGGCAAACGAGCCGGTCACGACACATCTCCTCCGCGTGCAATCCAACGATTTGGGAATTGTTTCTGCAACTCATTTCTAACCACGGCACGTTAGGTGGATATGCTGTATTCGGCGAACATTTACTAATTACACAATATACGAGAGAGTGAATTGTCAGAGCATGTGCTTCGATAAATGCCGCTGATAAGGAATGCTACTCAATCCATCATAAGAAGATTGCAGCACTGCATTCATACCAATGGTCATCACTTCGAACACCTTCTGTAAATAGAAGTTCATGCCACATTTTGACCGTTCTTGACCCTTAAAAACCTTACTGTTACACATCATTGGATTCGTCTCAATAGACGCTATCAGAAAATAAGTGTCAAACTATAGCATTCCATTTTTATAAAAAAAACAAAGTTAACCTTCATATCTCTGAAGCGACCCCACCTATCAACAAAAAAACCAACGTAAAGTAAAAGTTCACAAATTCAATCTTTTGATCAATGGTGCACCTCAATCTCTCGTGACGTATATTTACTAAAGAGCTTCACTCTTGTTCTCTGTATTTAAGAAGCTTTTAATATTCCTAAATTCAATGTCTTGATCAGTGGTACACCTCAGTCTCTCGTGGTTTTTGGGAGTTATTGAAGTCGTTATTGTGTGCCTAATGTTATCTACACTTTCTCAACTTTTTCCGTGAGTATTTTGCAGTGAAATTTGTTCTTGGGAAATTGTGATTGTTTGGTGTATTCACATGTGTTCGGTGGTGCAAAGGAGGCCAGGGAAGTGGTATGGTTTGCCTGTCTTAAAAAAAAAGAAGAGTTACAATATGAGCTGTGGTGTATGCAGGCAAGCGGAAGATGCGAGTGTCGGAGGCGGGCACACTGCTACGCGGATGACGGCGCGTCCTTTGCAGGTTAAAGCGACCAAGTTTGATAGGTGAGTACAGTTCTATATAACTATGCTGCATCTCACTGCACTGTTGAAAGGAATATTTCTTTCTTAGAAGACAAAATCCCTGGCGTGCGCACGTGTATAGGGTGCAAGTTCAAATTACTAACCATTTCCGGCACATTAAGGATGTGAGTGTTGTTATTAGTGATCTCCAGTATAATTATGCTGTTAATGATTTGGATGATAAGGTGATGCAGTTACAAAAGAGACTGAGAATGAAACTTCCCGGCCGATTAAAACTGAGTGCCGGACCAAGACTCTGACTCGAACTTAATACCTTTGCCTTTCAAGAGCAAGAGCACTTGCCTGCGGAAGGCAAAGATCGTAAGTTCGAGTCTCGGTCCGACACACTTTTCATCTGTCTGGAAGTTTCAAATGGGCTCAAACTCCGCTGCAGAGCGAAAATTTTACTCTGGAGACTATGTTAGAGTGGTGTGGAAACCTGGGGCAGCTTGGGGAGGAAATTTCATTATTATTTGAAAGTGCGGGTCACTCGTAGAGTGGGGTGTGGGAGTGTTAGTGGTGGTAATATGGCAAATCAGTTTCCGAAGTTACTAAATCCTCTTTTAATGTTGACCGATGACTGCTTCCGCACTCCAGTTCCACTCGCCACCAGACGCTGGCGTCGGAATGTCAACACCGTGCGTCCTCGCCGACTGACTAGTCGCGATGCTCTGTGCGCTGTCTTCCCTCCGTCACTGCCCCGACCAAGTATCCGTCACTTCGCGAGCCGCGGGCGTCCTAAATAGAGGGCGCCAGCCAACCAGAACGCCACAAAGCATGTTAACTTCAACAGACAAACTATCCTGCCAAGAGCATCGCAGGAAGTCACGACTCAATTCCCACGATGTCACGATCACCTGAGTGGATGTACCATTCTTACACTCCAATTGGCTCCTGCCAATTTTCCGGTGGAGGAGGAGGTGAATACTGAGTGCCTTTTGGTTCCTGAGGGAAGTCGTTGGGGAAGAAACCTGTTTCAAGCATACTTTTTGGCAACTTTGTAATGAAGCTCGGTTGAGGGCCTTACACCAAGGTGAACACTTCTGCTTAATTCTGTCTGAGGTAGGTGAAAAGGACGAAGGTGTCTCCTGCACTGTGGATTGACTGGCCATTTCAAACACCACGAACAGCTACAAGACATGCAATATTCTTAATGAGATGTGAAACGCAACACATTTATTTGCTGAAAAATATTTCCCCCTTGCTCATCCATTATTACATCCTTCTATTTCTCATGTAGGAGGCTACAGACACAGTCCTCAACCCTACGCTTAATTAATGCACATATTAAACTCTACTCTTAATATATTGTCAATCGAACAAGTTTCCTGACAAAGATAAAACACATAAACTTCCTCTGCAGCCATTACCTGCCAATTCGGAACTGGGGCAGGGAGGGGAAGTGGGAGAGGGGAGGGAGATGTGCGGCATGTTAGGAGAGTGCTGGGTGGATTTCCTAGGAGGGTGAAAGTATTTCAGAAGAGAACTGGGGAGGGGCGACAAAAAGTGGCCCTTTTTCCAGACAGTTGGGGGTGGAGGAGAGAGAAGGGTGTGGGGTTTGTCAGAAGAATGAACTATACCCAGGAAGTTGTTAATCAATTAACATAGTAGGTAGCCCAGAGAGTCCTAACTCAATTAGCATAACAATCAATGAGGGGGTCATGTCATCAGTTCAATCAACTTGATATCAAAAGTGTCCAAGAATCCCCTTTATCCGACTACTAAGGTCGTCTCTAGTAGGTCGTTCTCAGAACATCTTTAACACCTGTGACAAGTCTTGACCAAGTGATGGGAGGCACACACCCACACTATCCACAGCTTCCAACCCCCCAAGACCAAGAAGACCATAGCCTACTTTGCTGACATGTGCAACCTCTTCAGGAAATTTGTCCCCAAGTTTACGGAACTTGCTGCTCTCTTAAAGCACCTGTGGGAGAAGGGTGAGCCGTTTAAATGGACTGACAGCGGACAGGTAGCTTTTGACGGCTTGATGACGTCACTGAGTAACGCACTGAGCTTGAACTTTGAGTAGCCATTTATTATCCAAAATAAAGCTTCCAATTCTGATACCTTCCGTACTGCTGCAGGAGTCGAACGGTACTCATCCCCCATGGTGTACGCATCGAGGTACCTGTCCCCAGGTGAAGCTAGGTATTCGATGTAGGAGCTGGAGGCTAGCGCTGTGATTTTCATGTTTGAGATATTTAAATTACACAATTATACGTGGAGCAATGGCAGTTTATACTCGAAACACATAATCACGCTCTTAGTTGGGTAGTAGCACGTCCCTGCAGGGCTAACTGGATCGTCTGCTTCACGGTGCAAATCTCTCCGCTTCTCCATCAGATGCATCTGGGATTATGAAAATGTCGTCGCTGATGCCCTGTCTGAATAGGAAAGGGAAGAACCTGGTCACGTCGCCGATTCAGGGGAGGTGTGTGGTTTATTTGTGGCGCTAACTAAAATACCCTTTCTACCCAGCAACTTGCAAAAACAACAAGACCGAGACTGACTTAGGGGCAATTGAGCGGAAGATGACAGCAGGAGAGGCACTACCAGGCTACGAGTTGCAGAAGGGATTGTTCTGTTATCGTACACGAGGGCTGGAAGGTTAAAATAGGAGACAGGTTCAAGTACTACCATGAGTCTGCTGTAGTGAGACACACGGGAGTGTATAGAATTGTCTTGATCTCAAAGAGGCATTAGATAGCGTCCAAATAAGGCTGTCACGACGTTGTTGATCAAGCGCCAGGTTTGTAAAATCTCGAGCCCCAACCTAACTGTAGTAGGGAGCTTGTCCAGTCCATCTCTGCAGAACAGCTCATGGACCAGCTGTTCATTGATAAGAGGATCCGTTGCCTCACATCCAGGAGGGCAACTGGAATACTTTTCTACCTGTGGACGCCTTTATTTTGTGAAGCCCAGTACTGGGGAAACTTCAAGAGACAACATTCAGCATCTGACCAAAATTTTTTCTCTATTTTTATATTCCAGGGTACTGGTTAGTAATAATTCTCTAGTGTTTGTGTCAAGCGTATTCTCTCGATGTTCACTCAATGATCTACTACCAGAAAGGGTTACTCATGAAGCTATTCAGAAGAACTGGAGAAATTCCAAGTGAAATAAAGAGAGCGCTGAGTGCATCTGACTCAGTATAAGGTTAGTAATTCTAACTTGGAGTAATGACAGTTGCTATTTTTGTTATTTGTAAACCATAACCCCGGCGTTTGAGTTTGCGCGGGGGGGGGGGGGGGGGGGCGGTGGAGGAGAGGCTGAGCCATGCCGCGAAGCTTGCACCACGCTCATGAATTCCACAGATTTTATTTCTGAGAGCTTTAGCCACTAGAGGGAGCTCATGTCGTTAGTCGAGTTCTGTTAGCGTGACTGCAAACCGAGAACGTAGATAGTTGGCACTAGGGCATGTTTGCTTGAGGAGTACAGTACGCCTTTGGCAGCCAGGACACCAAGTTTACTGGCTGAGACAAAGCACACAAAGTCCGAGTTGGTGTTGTAGCACGGCCAATTACAGCGGTGCTTAAGAATACATCCGATCGACAGCACCCGTCAGCCAAGAGACGGACAGGAGGCCGTGTGGAGGGTACCCCACTGGAGAGAATCAGCAGTCGTGAGAGGACGATCGCAACATCTATGCGAGTCTGCTACCACCGTGAAGGCCTTACCAAAAGGCTATACTGAATGAGCGAGTTTTTGACAGAATTGAAATTGCGGTTGCTCGGCTGCAGTATGCAAACTGAAATAAAATGAACACGTCCACTCATATTTTTTTCGAGGATGTTGTATTGTGTTTAGCTGCAGCTCTAAGTGCTTTTTGGTTAGTGTGTGGTAACTGGAAATTTTCATAAATTCAGTGTCTTTATCAGTGGTACATGTCAATCTCTTATGGCGTCCACGTACTAAAAAGTTTAATTCTTGTTCTATATACTTAATAATCTTTTAATGACCTAAAATGAAGTACTTCGATCAGTGGTACACCTTAGCCTCTCGTGGTGTACATTTACTAAGGAGTTTTCAAACATGTTCTGTGTATTTAGTAAGTTTATGGGAGTTATTTAAGTCGTTATTGTGTGCCACACGTCAACTGGAATGTCTCATTTTAGTTCTTTACTGCTAAGTACGCTTTAACTATCGCTCAGTAAATTGTCTGCATTAAAAGTTGCTGTATATTTCATTCCATCTTGCATTTTACTGAACTGTTGTTGTACATTCATTGAGTTGTGGCTGAGAGGGGCGTAACATTGCTGACTCGGTACCAGACTACTGTTGAATACTTTTATGTAATGGTTTTGGAACGGGTTTATATTGTATTCTGTGTTGTTAATTTAAATCTTTAAGTGCCTTTTGACTGGTGGGTAACTCATCTGTTTTTCAGAACTGACTGATCTCTAAACACAGGAAGTTGTGCAGTGTGTTTGCACTTGTATGTGTCTTAAAGTATTTCTGTGTGTCTTTTGGAAGTCACCGGTGTTTGCGTTTATCAACTAGCGTGTGTTGTGTGGATCCAGACTAGTGAGTGACTCCGGGGTTTGAGTCCTGTTAAAAAAAAATGGCTCTGAGCACTATGGGACTTAACTTCTAAGGTCATCAGTCCCCTAGAACTTGGAACTACTTACACCTAAGTAACCTAAGGACATCACACACATCCATGCTCAAGGCAGGATTCGAACCTGCGACCGTAGCGGTCGCGTGGTTCTAGACTGTAGCGCCTAGAACCGCTCGGCCACCCCGGCCGGCTTGAGTCCTCTCTCCCGATGTTTGCTGAGGAGCAGGCTAATTGTAACTCACTAAGCTACCTCTTTTGCTTACTGTATTATTGTAGTTCTTATGTTGCTTATTAACGTTTCGTTGATAAATTGTGCTTTTGTTACGAATATGCTCAATTTTCCGTTCCCAATCCTTCCACTCCCCAAGAAACCACTACTGGTATCGTGTTCTGCTGTTCGTATTAACAAATTTTAAAGTAAAATATCACAAACAAAATACTTCAAGTGATTGTTTGCTCAAATGTTCAAATGTGTATGAATTCCTAAGGGACTAAACTGCTAAGGTCATCGGTTCCTAGACTTACACGCTACTTAAACTAACTTATGCTAAGAAGAACACACGCACCCATGCCCGAGGGAGGACTCGAACCTCCGGCGGGAGTGGCCTTACAATCAGCGACAAACCGCGGGCCACTCCGCGGGCTGATCGTTTGCGATAGTCAAAATATTCTCAAATCACGAAGCTCTTGTTAGTAGCACTCCTTCACATATCAGAGAAACTATTGCCCCGTAGAACGCCGAAGACAATCATAAATACAAAACACCTTAAAAATTAGAATTCTACTCACTTTTTGGTTGCCTTCTTGCGTTGTATTTAACAAATCAGCGTCCCTTACTATCTTATAACGTTCAAGAGAAGTTTAGCCACCTTCTCTCGCCTGTTTGTACTCGTATTATTGAGAGCATTAGTAATCTTAATATTACTGAGGCAGCCGTACCTGTCTGCGATGGCTGCGACGACTGTTTTGTCTTCTGTACTTATAATACAAAATAATGCGTAAAACTTTGGGTTTGAAAGGGAGAATATCCTGTATAAGACGACGGTTAGTACTTGTAGCGTCCGAGATTACACTTTGCTTCTTCGAGTAATGGAAAAAAACGCCTTTGCCACGGATATATGCAGCCTCTACTCAACAAATTGGGAAATGTTTTTCTTCTTGAGCAAAATTAACTATTGCGTTGCGTTATTGACTTAACCTTGAACCCCTCTCTTTAACCCCTACTGCCTGCGAGTGTTCCGAGACAGTTAATCACTTTCTCTCTTGGTCTTCAGAAAGTACTGTTTTCGTATTTATCTGAGGAAACAGGTCCATCGCACACCAGAGAGTAAGCTGTACCTTTCGGAGGGAGACATTCGTGTCCGGTATTGCCGAGTATTCCCAGCAAAGCCAGACCGTGTAGACCACTTGTGACGCATGGCGAAGTGAGCATCCGGGACTGCTTTCTCATTCAGCACAGCTGCAGCAACGGCCGCCATGTCCCCCGCAGGAGTAAACAGTCCGGCGCTCCCGGCGGCACGGCCCAGCCTCCCTTATTGCGTCACAGCCGTGTAAGTCAATTAGGGGCGTGCAGGGGCGTGAAGGGGTGGGAGGCGGGACGCCGACTCGCACCTGGGCCGACACGTCTTCCAGCGCTTTGCCGCTGAAATTGCGGTCGTAGCGAGCACAGGGGCTTATCTCGCCGAGTCCGAGGTAATTTAATCCGCAGGTGACGTCTGCTCTTCAGTACAATACCTTTATTCTGCTTCACAAGAACAGTGAAGAGGAGGAGATTTTCCGTTTTCCCTTTGTCAGGAAGAGAACTATACTTTATTTCTTCCTCCGTTAAGAACTTTGAAACACATTAATGCTTTGTGATTAATACGTATTTGAAATTTGCCATTATGCCTGGTACATGTCCTATTCTAACAGGTTCTCATTTTTTAATTTTTAGTTGTTATATTTCTATTAAATATGTATATAAAGTAGGGATGAAGGCTCTGTCACAGAAGCAGTGAGGCGTCTAAAAGAAAGGAGAGCTTATGGCAGTCAGAAACTGAAACAGTTCTGCAGACACTGTAACCTTTCCTGCAGAAAGAAAGAATGCTTTTGAAGGACTGGAGCTACTTTGTGCAAAAGGTGGTTTATATATGCACATAATGAGATACAAGAAGAAATTCATCACAAGCTAGATTACTAGTTCATTAAAAAACAATACTACTTTAAAAAGAAAAGTGCAAAAAGCCGTAATTTGTCCAATAGAAACACGCAAGTTGATCACAGGAGTAAACATATGTCTGGCAACCTGACCGAATGCAAGGAAGATGTACTCAACAAGATTTACTCAACAAACTCCAAATGTTGATCTACAATACTGGCCAACAATGAAAATATTTTGGGCTAAAAAATAGTTAATTCTCATGTATTTCCATCTGCTGATTAAAAAATCACCATAAAAATGGCAGATCAGCTCTTGCTTTGGAGATAAAGTGACATTTCATTTCGTTGTTGAAATTTTCAGTTTGCGGGAAATTTTGTTTGGAGTTGGCACACCTGTCCCATAACAAAACACGAATGCTCTTAAGCTGTTTTGTACATCGTAAGCATAGATACTGTACCTGTGACTGAGTGTCATATAGTTTGTGCTGGAATTAAAGCAGAATTTCTGGTTTGAGAGTGCTTTTGTGGTGAAAAATTTGTAAAAATGCCATGAATAAGTGTAAATAAAGGGAATAATTTTTGTTACATTTGTTGCAAAATAACATTTTCCTCACAGGAAAGCAGTCTGACGTCGCCTGTTGTGAAAACTGCCTATCGGCATTATTTCTGTGTGAAAGTGGGGACCAGGATAAGTGTTGGGCTCCACATATGAATTGCAACGCATGATCAGTTACAGTGCTAGAATTGCTGAAAAATAAAAAACTGTGAATATAGCTGCTAAGGTTTAGTGAGGGTGCCATAATTATATTAGAACAAATAAGCCGTCGGTCACAAATATTAAGTCAAAATTTTGACTTAATATTTGTGACCGAAGGCTTATTTGTTCTAATATAATGAAAAATAATAGATCTATGGCTTTTGCTTTGCCCTTGGTTTGGCAGGAGCCTAGAAACCATACAGATGATTGCTGTTTCTGCTTGACTTCACTTATAAAGGCAGGATTGTCTATGACGAAAAGAACAGGTCATTATCCGAATATTCGATCTGCTGATCGAACTACTCCGCATTCAGACAGTTTACAAATTCCTACCCCACCCGAAAATTGTGTTTTGAAGAAGGAGAAGAGCCAAACAAGCCTTCCACATCCCGTGACCCTGATTTTGAGGGAAAAGATAAACCGCACATTTTAAGTCAAGTGGAATTGAGTGATCTCATTAGAGACCTTGTCCTGTCGAACGAGAAGGTTGTAATTCTTGGGTCTCGACTACAGCAATGGAACTTTCTCGAAAGTGATGTCGCAGTCTTACAGTACAGAGAACGTCTCATGAAACTATTTCTCGTTTTGGAGAAGAAAAATAATCTTGTTTTTTTTCTGCGACATTAATGGCTTGATGACATATTTGAATTCCAACTTGATCCAGTTGAACTGATGCTATTTAGATTCCTCCAAGTTTAGTATGAAAGCCGTGTTACTTCACAATGGCAGCCGTCTTCCTTCTATTCCTGTTGGTCATGCAGTTCGCATGAAGGATACAAACGAAAATATGACAGCCTATTGGGCTCAACCAAATAACATGAACAGAGACGGAAAATCTGTGATGATCTAAAAACCATTGCCATACTCTTAGGAATGCAACCGGGGTACACAAAAAATT
This sequence comes from Schistocerca gregaria, assembly GCF_023897955.1. Taxonomy (NCBI): domain Eukaryota; kingdom Metazoa; phylum Arthropoda; class Insecta; order Orthoptera; family Acrididae; genus Schistocerca; species Schistocerca gregaria. The sequence continues at coordinate 529,347,481 of NC_064923.1, forward strand.
GCCGCTTCTTATGTGTGTGGGGCAGTAGGGATAGGAAACCGCCTTACATTAAAGCAGAATGGCCTGCAAGAAATCTTCATCCTAGTTAGAAAAATGTCGTGGACTTAAAATATGTTCTTTCACCCCTGCAAATCAATCAATTTGGTCGCAGGTATGAACCAAGAAGGACGGACCTTTAGGTACGTTAGAGAGAAATTTCCTAAATTAAGTGATGCAAAAGTTAAGGAAGTTATTTTTATCAGGCCACGAATTGGAGGACACGTAAAGGATCCTGCATTTGTCAAGTTTTGTAGGGGAAGGAAAATGTAGCTTGGAAAGCCTGCATGGCGTGAATTTTTGGGCATTAAAGAGATAACCACACTCAGTTGGTGAGTGCTCCTGCAAAGATACCTTAACCTTGGATGCAACACGTCCCTTAAATTCCATTTTCTCCACTCCAACCTAGACTTTTCCCATCCTAGTTGTAGGGCTATTAGTTATGAACATGGAGAAAGATTCTATCAGGACGTATATGTTACAGAACAAAGATTTCCGGGCCTCTGGAATGAATCAATGCTTGCGGATTACTGTTGGTCTTTGTGTAGGGATGCTCTGAAACTCCATTACAAGAGGCAAGCTAAAAGACAACGATCTCATGCAACCATCACATGATTCTCCTCAGACCCAACCGTCTGCGAGGTATTCTTCCAACAATTTGGAACTCTTAAAATGTAACTACCATTTAAAAAATCAAGTACTCTTTCAATATCATTGTAATAGTAATGAAAATGTATCTTTTTCTCTTAATCTGTTAATATGAAATACTTCCACCGAGTGTATATCACAGGAACTAGAGTTAAGGAAAAGTATTCATTGTCATGAATGAAAAGATTTTCACAAGATAGTGAAACATACTGGCAGGGCTCAAATTCGTTAAGGACTAGTCCCTTAAAATAAATATGTTCCTCATTGTGTGTGATTATAAGCTGTAAAAAGGCTTTATGCCGCTCTGAACATGAAACTGGTTTTATTTGACATTACAACCAGTACGAAGGACTAAACGAATCTTGCTTTACAATGTTTCCTTGGCTTTGGCTAAGCCATGTCTCCCCACTATCTTTCGTTCTAGGAGTGTTAGTCTTTCAATCATCGCACGAGAAGTTTTGTGAAGTTTGGAAGGTAGGAGACGAGACAATGGCGGAAGTGAAGCTGTGAGGACGTTTTGTGAGTCATGTCTGGAAAGTTCCGTCAGTAGAGCACTTGCCCGCGAAAGGCAATGGTTCCGAGTGTGAGCCTCGGTCTAGCACCCAGTTTTAATCTGCCAGGAAGTTTTGAGTCTCGAATTGCTCCATCCTCAAAGTTATTTGTCGAGGGATCTCTTCCTCAGTCATTCGAAGTTTTCTTTCCATGGTTGCTGATTAGCGACGCTTTTGAAATTCAAGGTGCATTTATTTTTATCACTTGTTCTTTTATTTTCTCCTGTATTTTGTTATTTCGTATTAAGTCAAAACTTTAGTTTCATTCTTATCTCGTCATCTCTCTCCCTACCCAGTAATGTACAGCCCATCGTATGAAACCTTATTTCTGTGCTTTTTTTACACTATTGTTTCATTAACATCCAGTACTTTTATCCTTAAAGCAATGTTAGCACTACCACAATGCTGTAGAATCCCTCTTTTATTCTGAAAATTTGTATTCGTTGCGCTACATGGTCACATTTTCTAAACTGGAAATGATGTCAAAATGGCTCAAATGGCTCTCAGCACTATGGGACGTAACATCTATGGTCATCAGTCCCCTAGAACTTAGAACTACTTGAACCTAACTAACCTAAGGACATCCCACAACACCCTGTCATCACGAGGCAGAGAAAATCCCTAACCCGCCGGGAATCGAACCCGGGAACCCGGGCGTGGGAAGCGAGAACGCTACCGCACGACCACGGGCAGCGGCGAAATGATGTCAGCGTGACGTATAGGTATTACCGCAATTAGGTTATAAGAATTTAAAAATCGTCTCTTATAAATTTATCTCATGTTCTATATGAATGTGCAAATTGCTAATGACTTGAGCGGCTCAAAAACTTCACAGCCCGTGTTTTCATCTTCTAGAGACTTACCTGTGGTTGACTAGAGAAAAGCATGTCTTCATACAGTAATTTGAAGGCAAAGTCTTATCAGCCAATCTGGTTGTTTGGCATGGAGTAGCAAGTTCACTGTGCAGTGTGGTTTGGCAGACTTTGGATTCTTCCCTTCTGCCTCACTTAGTCTGCATCGCACACTTCTTACATCGTACTGCCTGCTGATGATATGTAAAGTTCAGAACTCTATCCTGAGAGTTAGTTACGATAGGCATTACTAAACTCCAGTGCTGAGGATTATTTGTGAGATCGTTACTCGCTTGCAGTGCACTGAAAAATCAGTGTTACATGATTTCTAGGTACTTTCACAGGAAATGCTTTCCAACCGTATATCCACAAAATGAAAGTTCTTTGGGAAGATCAAGTCATCATTAGAATATGATAGAACCAATATTTCTTTTTCAGTTAGTCATCTGAAAATACGGTTCACATATCACATTAGCTCCCATTTCTCTGAATAGTAATACCGGATTTGAGAAGTACCCATGGTCATTTTTCTGCTGCATATGAAATGTATTGTACATCCAAGTGATCCAACAGAGGACCATTGTCTATGCCTTTCATGAAATTTTGTGCCTGCTTGCTTTATATTAACTCAGGTTAACTTAAGTCTCACGAAAATTATTTCCCTATGTAAGTCATTTTTTAGTAGTTCAATATTTTACCTCATAGGCACATGTGCACATTTATGTTTTACTCATGAAAGTGCTAAGCGCGAGTGCGGAAATTTTAGAAAGAATTGCCTTCAGCAGAAATAATAGTTCATTAAACTGCCGTCAGCAGGGATTGTACATACCTATTTTGTACACTGTATTTCCATAAAACAAGTTATGATATCACAGGATGTATATATATATATATATATATATATATATATATATATATATATATATATATATATATATATACTCCTGGAAATGGAGAAAAGAACACATTGACACCGGTGTGTCAGACCCACCATACTTGCTCCGGACACTGCGAGAGGGCTGTACAAGCAATGATCAGACGCACGGCACAGCGGACACACCAGGAACCGCAGTGTTGGCCGTCGAATGGCGCTAGCTGCGCAGCATTTGTGCACCGCCGCCGTCAGTGTCAGCCAGTTTGCCGTGGCATACGGAGCTCCATCGCAGTCTTTAACACTGGTAGCATGCCGCGACAGCGTGGACGTGAACCGTATGTGCAGTTGACGGACTTTGAGCGAGGGCGTATAGTGGGCATGCGGGAGGCCGGGTGGACGTACCGCCGAATTGCTCAACACGTGGGGCGTGAGGTCTCCACAGTACATCGATGTTGTCGCCAGTGGTCGGCGGAAGGTGCATGTGCCCGTCGACCTGGGACCGGACCGCAGCGACGCACGGATGCACGCCAAGACCGTAGGATCCTACGCAGTGCCGTAGGGGACCGCACAGCCACTTCCCAGCAAATTAGGGACACTGTTGCTCCTGGGGTATCGGCGAGGACCATTCGCAACCGTCTCCATGAAGCTGGGCTACGGTCCCGCACACCGTTAGGCCGTCTTCCGCTCACGCCCCAACATCGGGCAGCCCACCTCCAGTGGTGTCGCGACAGGCGTGAATGGAGGGACGAATGGAGACGTGTCGTCTTCAGCGATGAGAGTCGCTTCTGCCTTGGTGCCAATGATGGTTGTATGCGTGTTTGGCGCCGTGCAGGTGAGCGCCACAATCAGGACTGCATACGACCGAGGCACACAGGGCCAACACCCGGCATCATGGTGTGGGGAGCGATCTCCTACACTGCCCGTACACCTCTGGTGATCGTCGAGGGGACACTGAATAGTGCACGGTACATCCAAACCGTCATCGAACCCATCGTTGTACCATTCCTAGACCGGCAAGGGAACTTGCTGTTCCAACAGGACAATGCACGTCCGCATGTATCCCGTGCCACCCAACGTGCTCTAGAAGGTGTAAGTCAACTACCCTGGCCAGCAAGATCTCCGGATCTGTCCCCCATTGAGCATGTTTGGGACTGGATGAAGCGTCGTCTCACGCGGTCTGCACGTCCAGCACGAACGCTGGTCCAACCGAGGCGCCAGGTGGAAATGGCATGGCAAGCCGTTCCACAGGACTACATCCAACATCTCTACGATCGTCTCCATGAGAGAATAGCAGCCTGCATTGCTGCGAAAGGTGGATATACACTGTACTAGTGCCGACATTGTGCATGCTCTGTTGCCTGTGTCTATGTGCATGTGGTTCTGTCAGTGTGACCATGTGATGTATCTGAGCCCAGGAATGTGTCAATAAAGTTTCCCCTTCCTGGGACAATGAATTCACGGTGTTCTTATTTCAATTTCCAGGAGTATATATATATATATATATATATATATATATATATATATATATATATATATATATATACTGCCCTCTGCCCTCTACCGGTGATAGCAACGCTCCATGCGCTCTTTCCGCAAATGCGAGGGAATTACGCGAAATCAAACGCGGGCGCACGGCACACATTCTATTTAGCAGATCATGTAATTCCTCTTCATTTTCACTCAGGATAGCTATGTTAAGTTTAATTCCACAGCTGAACCTTATTTCCATCACTGCTTCTTCGTGTACAGATTGAACAGTAGGGACGAAAGACTACATCCCTGTCTTACGAACTTTCTAATTCGAACACTTCGTCCTTGGTCGTCCACTCTGATTCTTCCCTCTTGGTTCTTGTACATATTGTATGTTACCTGTCTTTCCCTATATATTACCCTCATTTTTCTCAGAATTTCGAACATCTTGCAACTTTTTACACTTTCGAACGCTTTTTCCGGGTCGACAGATCCTATGAACGTGCTCTCATTATCAGCCACAACGTAAGAACTGCCTCCCTGATGCCATTACCTTTCATAAATGTAAACTGATAGGCATGAACACATTCTCAATTTTCTTTTCTATTGTTCTGCATTTTATTCTTGTCAGAAACTTCGATGCATGATCTGTTCACCTGATTGTGCGATAATTCTCGCACTTGGCAGCTCTTGCCAGACTCGTACATTCTACACACCGAAGTCAATAGTCGTTTTGTTGCCACTTCCCCCAATGATTTCAGAAATTATGATGAAATGCTGTCTACCCCTTCTGCCGTATTTGATCTTAAGTCCTCCAAAAGTTTTTAAAATTCTGATTGTAGTACTCGATCCTCTATCTCTTCTAAATCGACTCCTGTTTCTTCTTCCATCACATCAGACAAATCTTCCCCCTCATAGATGCTTTCAGTGTTTTCTTTCCGCCTATCCTCTTTCTTCTCTGCATTTGACAGTGGAATTCCCGTTGCAGCCTTGCTTTTAATTTCACCGAAGGTTTTTTTCACTTGCCTATGTGCTGAGGCACTCCTTCGACAGTCATTTCTTTTCCAATTTCTTCACATTTTTCACACAGCCATTTCTCCTTATGTTTCCTTCATTTCTTATTTATTTCATTCTTCAAGGACTATTATTTCTGTATCTTGAATTTTCCTGATTTTTATGTACGACTTCCCTCTATCGGCTTCAGTATGTCTTTTGTTACCCATGCTCTCTTTGCTAGTACCTTCTTTGCAGCTACGTTTTTCTTTTGTGACGGCCCTTTTTAGAGAAGCCCGTTCCTCTTCACCTGTACTTCCTACTGAGCTATTCCCTATAGCCACATGTATAGCCTTATAGAACTTCAAGCACAGCTCGTCATTCCTTAGTACTTCCGTTTACCACTTCATTGCGTATGATTCTTCCTCACTAATCTCAAACTTCAGCCTACTCTTCATCACTATCACATTGTGATCTGAGTCTATATCTGCTCCTGGGTAAGCCTTACAATCCAGTATCTGACTTCGGAATCTCTGTCTCACCATATTGTAATCTAACTAAAATCTTTCCGTGTCACCCGGGTTACTCCAAGTATACCACGTCCTCTTGTTATTCTTGAACAGAGTATTCGCTATTACTAGCACAAATTTACTGCAGAACTTAAATAGTCTTTCTCTTCTCTCATTCCTTGTCCCAAGCCGCTATTCTCCTGTAAACGTTTCTTCTGTTCCTTCCCATGTAACTGCATTCCAGTCCTCCATGACTATTAGATTTTCATCTCATCTTACATACTGTACTATCCTTTCAATATCCTCACATGTTTTATCTCTTCATCTTCATCTTGCAACGTCGGCATTTATAACTGAACTATCGTTGTCGATGTTGGTTTGCTCTGGATTGTGGTAAGAACAACCCTATTACTGAACTGTTAACTGTAACTTTCTCTGTCCTACCTTCCTATTCATAACAAATCCTACTCTCGTTATATCATTTTCTGCTGCTGTTGATATTACCCTATACTCATCCGACCAGAAATCCTTTTCTTTTCACTTCAATGAGCCATACTATATCTAGATAGAGCTTTTGCGTTTCTCTTTTCAGATTTTCTAGCTTCCCTATGACGTTCAAGCTTCTGAGATTACGCGACCGGCTCTTAGAACGTTATCCTTTTGTTGTTTTTTCTCATGGTCTCCTCCCCCTTGGCAATCCCCTCCCAGAGATCGGAATGGGGGGCTATTGCGTTATCTTTTGTCAGTGAAGAGATCATCATGACACTTTTTAATTTACAGGCCACATGTCCCGAGAATGTGTCTTTAATGCAGTGGTTTCCATTGGCTTCTGCATCCTCATGCCGTTGATCACTGCTGATTATTCCACGTCTAGGGGCAGGATCCTAGCCCAAGGACAAGAGAGTGTCCTGAACCTCTGTCCGCTCCACCGCCCTCTTTGACAAGGCCGTTAACAGAATGAGGGTGACTTCTAATGCCAACGTTTTCGGCCGCTAATGCTCCCTATACAACTGGAAAACCGCCCTGTTCGGACGAGTCCCGATTAATAAGAGCTGATGGTAGGTTTCGAATGTGACGCTGACCCCACGAAGCATGGAACCAAGTTGTCAACAAGGCACTGTAAACGCTGGCTGAGGCTACATCTTTATATGAAATTAAGCTTTTTCTCTGGTCCTTTCTCTGGTCCATCTGAACCGATCACTGACTAGAAATACACTCCTGGAAATTGAAATAAGAACACCATGATATCATTGTCCCAGGAAGGGGAAACTTTATTGACACATTCCTGGGCTCAGATACATCACATGGTCACACTGACAGAACCACATGCACATAGACACAGGCAACAGAGCATGCACAATGTCGGCACTAGTACAGTGTATATCCACCTTTCGCAGCAATGCAGGCTGCTATTCTCCCATGGAGACGATCGTAGAGATGCTGGATGTAATCCTGTGGAAAGGCTTGCCATGCCATTTCCACCTGGCGCCTCAGTTGGACCAGCGTTCGTGCTGGACGTGCAGACCGCGTGAGACGACGCTTCATCCAGTCCCAAACATGCTCAATGGGGGACAGATCCGGAGATCTTGTTGGCCAGGGTAGTTGACTTACACCTTCTAGAGCACGTTGGGTGGCACGGGATACATGCGGACGTGCATTGTCCTGTTGGAACAGCAAGTTCCCTTGCCGGTCTAGGAATGGTACAACGATGGGTTCGATGACGGTTTGGATGTACCGTGCACTATTCAGTGTTCCCTCGACGATCACCAGAGGTGTACGGGCAGTGTAGGAGATCGCTCCCCACACCATGATGCCGGGTGTTGGCCCTGTGTGCCTCGGTCGTATGCAGTCCTGATTGTGGCGCTCACCTGCACGGCGCCAAACACGCATACGACCATCATTGGTACCAAGGCAGAAGCGACTCTCATCGCTGAAGACGACACGTCTCCATTCGTCCCTCCATTCACGCCTGTCGCGACACCACTGGAGGCGGGCTGCACGATGTTGGGGCGTGAGCGGAAGACGGCCTAACGGTGTGCGGGACAGTAGCCCAGCTTCATGGAGACGGTTGCGAATGGTCCTCGCCGATACCCCAGGAGCAACATTGTCCCTAATTTGCTGGGAAGTGGCGGTGCGGTCCCCTACGGCACTGCGTAGGATCCTACGGTCTTGGCGTGCATCCGTGCGTCGCTGCGGTCCGGTCCCAGGTCGACGGGCACGTGCACCTTCCGCCGACCACTGGCGACAACATCGATGTACTGTGGAGACCTCACGCCCCACGTGTTGAGCAATTCGGCGGTACGTCCACCCGGCCTCCCGCATGCCCACTATACGCCCTCGCTCAAAGTCCGTCAGCTGCACATACGGTTCACGTCCACGCTGGAGCGGCATGCTACCAGTGTGAAAGACTGCGATGGAGCTCCGTATGCCACGGCAAACTGGCTGACACTGACGGCGGCGGTGCACAAACGCTGCGCAGCTAGCGCCATTCGACGGCCAACACCGCGGTTCCTGGTGTGTCCGCTGTGCCGTGCGTGTGATCATTGTTTCTACAGTCCTCTCGCAGTGTTCGGAGCAAGTATGGTGGGTCTGACACACGGGTGTCAATATGTTCTTTTTTCCATTTCCAGGAGTGTATTTGCGTTCGGCTAGTTCGAGACCATTTGTAGGCCTGCGAGTATATTATGTTCCCAAACAAGGTTTGAATTTTGGTGGTTGACACTGCGCAATTCACCGTGCCACAGTTATTTTCGATTGGTTTGAAGAATATTCCGGGCAGTTCGAGCGAATGATTTGACCATCCAGATCACCTGAAGTAAGTCCCATCGCATATTTATGGGACATAATCCGGAAGTCAGTCACTAAACAGAATCCGGCAATAGTAACAACTTCGCACTTACGGACAGCTGTAGAAGCTGTACGGTTCAGTATTTCTGCATGGAACCTACAAAGATTCGAGTCCACGCCACGTCGAATTGCTGCACTACGCCGGGCAGAAGAAGGTTTGACACGATATTCGGAGGCATCCCATGACTTGTTAGCTCATTATTGTTATCCAAGCACATGCATGACAGTTCACTGGTATCTTCGTCAGTATAAAACGTATCATAGTGCACATGAACGAATCAATAGTTTACACACATACGTTAATACAGAACCATATCAATGACTGTACCGTCGCAGTGACAAAGAATAAACCTTTCTATAATGTGATTAGCCACACTCCCGGTGTGTGCTGACAAATAAGACCTACTCTTTCACACAACACACCATGTTGCATGCCCTACATATCATAAACACAGAAAAGCCATTACTCAGCAGTCAGAAGCTCCCGTTCATGAAGTTGCTTGCAACTAGTCAGTCTTGGTGGACATTCATCCGTAACTTTACGCACTACCTCAAACACAAGGCCATTATAAAGCAACTTAACTGTCAAAGCACTCAAGCAGTGGTTCGTACCACCCACTGAAGCTGTTCTCTCGCCTCCACTTCAAGGCTGTTCGTCCCCGCTTGCCAGAACTCGGCAACTTCTACCTTCATGTGTAAAAGTGAAACACTAATTCGTCAACTCTTACCAAAGGGCCTCCTGAGCGTCACGCATGAACTCGACTACTTCTCCGTTCTCGTGGCAGACTGAGTGCACAAACGCCGCAAACTCTTTCAAGTCTGCCAGGACCATGTGCCCAACCTCCGCCACTATTTACGAACTTAAAGACTATTGTAATTACTGGACTCATGAACAAGATATAAAAATAAAATTATACATAAACACAAAGATTTTATTACAAGTCTCATATATAAGAATGCTTTTTGGATACAACTGCTTCAAATGGTTCAAATGGCTCTGAGCACTATGAGACTTAACATCTGAGGTCATCAGCCCCCTAGACTTAGAACTACTTAAACCTAATTAACCTAAGGGCATCACACACATCCATGCCCAATGAAGGATTCGAACCTGCGACCGTAGCAGCAGCGCGGTTTCGGACTGAAGCGCCTAGAACCGCGCCGCAACAGCATACAACTGCTTCCCTTTTATCTTATTTTCTGCTCAGAGCTGCTTAGTATGAAACGCGCTTTACAAATTCTGATTTGCAGTTTCATCGTTCCTGAGTAAATGTAATTTATGTTGGGGAAAGGTTCTCTCTCACTGGTGTTTGAGTCCATACTCATGTGGCCATTTTCAGCAGATTTAATGCTGATGTAGGCATTAGTTTGTGCATGCTGCAGACTTTTCACTAACTTCATTTACGGGCGAGGAGATTCAAACAAAGCATTAACACAGGAATGTAATCTTTCACAAGCATTAGTCGCCACGAAGTTGCGCAATCTGCTGCCCAAACGTGAAGACTGAATAGCGCACCTTCGTTGTACATGTAATTTTCAGTTACATAATAGGACAATTTGGTGAGTTCTTGGTCTTGTAGCTGTTTGCTGACTAGGTCATCAAATACGACAGGAACATCGAGAAGATTTAAGTTGCTAAACCCGAAGATATAAAGCAGCGGCCTTTTTCCCTGTTCTCGTCTTTATACATCGAAGCCAAACCAAGTGATAATTTTCCGCCATCTGAAATATAGAGAAAGAAGTGTTTCTGGAAATTTCTAAAGGTAAAAAATTTTATGTTCCGCAACTTGAGCATTTTGTTTAAACAGAATTCGGCAATGTTCTCCTGTTCAACAAGTGTTCTGAAACTGGTACTTGGTTATGAGTGCACTCCTAACGCGAAAATAAGTTTTCGCTGCCTACAGTAAATAATTTCACCGAACACCGCGAATTTTTACTACAGCCTCGCCTTCACGTTTTTCAGTTCCTAGAACTGGAGAGTTCTAATTTTATAACCATCCAAGTCGAAAGAACAATTATGTTTTACCAAGAATAGACGGAAGAGTGCGTTAATGAAAGTATTTCATTGGAGAGTAACGAATTAGTCATTTAGGAATGGGCGATTTATGACGTAATAATCTAAAACATATTTTATCTTATTTACGTAATATTACATCGAATTTACACTGAAATAGCCCCTCTTGTTTTATTCCTAAATCTAACATTAACGTTTTTCATCTCCGAAAATGGAGATACTCTGTATATGCAGTAGTTTAAAATCTTTGATACAGCAAAGTTTCACTGCATCACATACTTATCTTCGTACCTCATGACTAATCAGCCGAACACCTGTTTTTTAAATAAGTATTGTAGAAAAAATGGTTCAAATGGCTCTGAGCACTATGGGACTCAACTGCTGTGGTCATTAGTCCCCTAGAACTTAGAACTACTTAAACCTAACTAACCTAAGGACATCACACACATCCATGCCCGAGGCAGGATTCGAACCTGCGACCGTAGCAGTCGCACGGTTCCGGACTGCGCGCCTAGAACCGCGAGACCACCGCGGCCGGCAGTATTGTAGCAAATTACATCGTAGTTGTGTGTGTTTTCATTAACAATGTGTAAGATATTCTACAAAGAATTGACGGAACAGTCAGTCAATGCAAAATACTGAAGATAGTCGATGGTGCAGAAACTACGAAATGAGGGAAACGATGCCGAGCAAAGTAGGATTAATGATCTGCCAGAAAGAGGAGCAGCAGAGTATACAAAATAGGAACACCATTAATGATATTGATAACTGTGTTGTAAGTCAACAATTTGTGATATTATGAACGTTACAAACGTACCGACTTTACAGAAACTTCATAGTTTTTGTAGGACAGAATTAGAGTTCAAGACTAGCAAGGAAATACTGACGTGGATTTAAAAGGAACTGGAATAAAAAAGCCTTCATGAGCTCGAACGAGACGATCTTGTTTGCCAATGAAGGCACATTAAACTAGAGAGAAAAAATGAAGCACAAAATTATAGCTGTCAGCAGTTTATTCAAACGAACTTTGTTCATGTTCATCAGGCTGTGAATAAACGCCACAGAAAAAGTTCGCGAGGCTTGTCAGAGAAAAGTACCGCTCAATGTTCAATCTTCAGTGCTAAGCAGGACGTCGACGTAAGGACTCGCAGCGCCAGTGAGTGCTCCGCTTGTGAGAATAGTGGAGTGACTGGGCGACCCTTCCCGTTTCTCGAGCGTTAAAGCTGCCACCCAGGCCAGGTCTTCAGTTCGATTTGCGACGTAATATAGGGCAGTCACCTACGCAGGCCTCAGGTTGCACAACGTCCAACTATACGAACGTCTTTTCTGAATGCCTTCTTTTGTGACACGACGGATCCATATTGCGAATTTTCCAAGAATAAATTAGCAATGAGTATGTCTCTCGTTTCGTGGGTTCCGCACAAAGTTTTTTATACATGAAGTTCATCCTCCTTGGGAAACTACAATCTCGACTATTTTTTCCTGTTATCGACACCGATACTGGCAAAGTATCGGTCCCGGGAATTCCAAGACTTCTGAGAACGTTTTAATTTTAAGTTTGAAGTCCGATAACAAATGATTTTTTCGTGTGATGTGATTACTTATTAACACTTACCGGATTTTTTTTTTCTTTACGTGTAATCTTGCTTCTTGCCAGAATTCATGTTTATTTGTCAACAAGTAGCTTACAGGTTTTAATGAGTTGCCGGCCTAGTGGCCGAGCGGTTCTAGGCGCTACAGACTGGCGCCGTGCGACCACTACGGTCGCAGGTTCGAATCCTGCCTCCGGCATGTGTGTGTGTGATGTCCTTAGGTTAGTTAGGTTTAAGTAGTTCTAAGTTCTAGGCGACTAATGACCTCATTTTTTTAATGAGTGAATTTGTGAGTATCGGAATATGTGATGTAACTGGCCGTATTTTTTCATTGCACTGACTTAGAAGCTTAAATTATTTATATCGCCAAGGAACCGTAGACTTCAGTAAGCAATAAATTTAAAGTGTATACGTCTACCCGTTCCTGAGAAAAAAAGGGTTTTCAACGGTGATACTCCAAGGGTTCCGTTTTTATCGACTGAGGAACGGAACCCTAAAAACGTAAAACTGTCACGTTCATCAGGTTGGGTAATGGTATCGTTTGCACGGACTCCCAAAAACACATTCCACACAATTTAAACATACATGGGCACAAGGTCAGAGTAATAAGTGATTGGGTACTATGACTTGGGTATTGCATCCCTAGATATTGCTGAAGTGTTTGGAAACCATAACAAATAAGATTAACTCGAGATGTTCACAAATTCAACTAAGAACATCACGAATGGTCATAGATTTATTTAACGTGCAGGAAATTGTCGCAGGATCGTTGAGAATCTTAATTACCACAAGCATGAAGATAGACGCCAGTTATTCAGCCGAAGCATACTTAATGAACTTCGCGGGATCAATATTGATTTTTTGAATCTACCGACATATTTCAGCAAACTAACTATCGCTCCCATAGAGACCACGAGGACAAGATTATACGAATTATAGCATTCACAGAGGTAAGAAAAACACTTCTACCGCGTTCCATATGTGTCTGGAATTGGAAGAAACCGTAAAGTTTGGTACGGTGAAAGTGCCTTCTGTTACGCTTTGACAGAGGTTTGCAGAGTACGAGTGTAGATGTTTTATATGCAAGAGAACACCAGAGGACAAAAGTAGACACCAGCATGTAACAGATTTATCATAAATAATCAGCAATAACGGTTAAAAATTTGACAAAATAGAATGGAAGGGAGAGAGCAAGTATCTTCTATATCCTTAAAAGACGTAGTGTTAAGCCCTCCCACACAACCAGGAGGTAAGTGGTTTGGGCAGAGATGCAAAGCGACATGCAAACATGTCGAACACGCTGCTGCAGTTAACTAGCACCTATTTAAAGGACGGTTCCTACCATGCACCTAGTCTCTTACAGTCAGTGTCGACTTTCCCGGAAACCTCAGTAAGGTCCAGACGCACTAATTCGACCCTCAAGATCCATAAGGGGACAGAAGTTACACATCCCCAACAGTAGTTACTAGGCTGTCGAAAGCTCAATCATATAAATAAAGGCGAACAGCAAAATACTTCATTTTCATCATCATTTTCTTAGGGTCTCAATGCCGCTGCAACGCAGCGTCCGCCTTGTTACTATGCTCCCTGCCACCGTTGGATAAGCAGCTGCTGCAGCAAGTCGTATAACCCTAGCTTATTTATTTGTTAGATAGTTTAATTAATTTCTTTGCGTGTTTTTGGGTACTTGCATTGTTTAATTCATATATTTCGGGCAGATTATAGTATTTGAGGGTTGTAGCATCGCGCCTTAGTACCTGAATAGTGCAAATTCGCGTAGTCGTCTGTCTTCTGTTTTTGTTGTGAATGGCCAGTGTCGGTTGGCCAGTCAGTGTGCTCCCTGCCGCCGTTGGATAAGCAGCTGCTGCAGCAAGTCGTATAACCCTAGCTTATTTATTTGTTAGATAGTTTAATTAATTTCTTTGCGTGTTTTTGGGTACTTGCATTGTTTAATTCATATATTTCGGGCGTATTATAGTATTTGAGGGTTGTAGCATCGCGCCTTAGTACCTGAATAGTGCAAATTCGCGTAGTCGTCTGTCTTCTGTTTTTGTTGTGAACAGCCAGTGTCGGTTGGCCAGTCAGTGTGCTCCCTGCCGCCGTTGGATAAGCAGCCGCTGCAGCAAGTCGTATAACCCTAGCTTACTTATTTGTTAGATAGTTTAATTAATTTCTTTGCGTGTTTTTGGGTACTTGCATTGTTTAATTCATATATTTCGGGCGTATTATAGTATTTGACAGTTGTAGCATCGCGCTTTAGTGTTTACTTCGTAGATTCTTATTTAAATTGCGTGTGAGTTTCGTATAGGAGGTGCAATTTCGAGTTTTAGTTACTGTAATCGTAAATTCAGCAGATTGTAGCGCAGTCGTTAGGCATTTGTACAGGTTAGTTGATACATTCTTTGTGTGTTCCGCTTGCGTTATCTAGACACGGACTCGTGTTTCAGTAACTGTTGTTAAACATCAATTAGAATGGACAGGGACTGCGATTGCTGTGTTCGGATGAGGGCTGACTTGGCATCCCTTCGCTCACAGCTGCAATCGGCGCGGACTTCGGTCGCGCAGCTTGAGGCTGTTGCCAATGGGCACCACTGTGGGGAGCCGGACTCGGGTATCACGGGGATGTCAACCTCATCCCGTCTGTCCCCAGATCGGTCTGCCGCTGTGGTTGCCCCGGTTGCTGCCCGCAGTGGGGCTGAGCCCTCGCCTGTGGTTGATTGGGAGGTCGTTCCAAGGCGTGGCAGGCAGCGAAAGGCGTCCCCGGAGGCTGATCAGAAAGCCTCCCCGGTGCGTCTGACAAACCGGTTTCAGGCACTGTCTCTGGCTGAGCCAGATGCAGCTGCCTGCCCTGTTTCAGAGGATCATTCTCAGCCTTCAAGGTCCGGGCAATTGCAGAGGGTGGGCTTATTGGTAGTTGGGAGCTCCAATGTTAGGCGCGTAATGGGGCCCCTTAGGGATATGGCGGCTAAGGAGGGGAAGAAATCCAGTGTGCACTCCGTGTGCATTCCGGGAGGAGTCATTCCTGATGTGGAAAGGGTCCTTCCGGATGCCATGAAGAGCACAGGGTGCAGCCAGCTGCAGGTGGTGGCACATGTCGGCACTAATGACGTGTGTCGCTTTGGATCTGAGGAAATTCTCTCTGGATTCCAGCGGCTGTCTGATTTGGTGAAGGCTGCCGGTCTTGCTTACGAGATGAAGGCAGAGCTCACCATCTGCAGCATCGTTGACAGAACCGACTGCGGACCATTGGTGCAGAGCCAGGTGGAGGGTCTGAATCAGAGGCTCAGACGGTTTTGCGACCGTATTGCCTTCAGATTCCTAGACTTGCGCCATAGGTTGGTGGGGTTTCGGGTTCCGCTGAATAGGTCAGGAGTTCACTACACTCAGCTGGCGGCTACACGGGTAGCGGAGGCTGTGTGGCGTGGACTGGTCGGTTTTTTAGGTTAGAAGGCCTCGGGAAAGTGCGGGATGGGCTGCAATGTCAAAGGGTGCTTGGCAATTACAAGACGTGCTTGGAACAAGGAACAGTCGGAATTTTAGTTGTAAATTGTTGTAGTTGCGCTGGAAAAGTCCCTGAGCTTCAAGCGCTAATAGAAAGCACAGAAGCTGATATCGTTATAGGTACAGAAAGCTGGCTAAAGCCTGAAATAAGTTCTGCAGAAATTTTTACAAAGTCTCAGACGGTGTTCAGGAAAGATAGATCAGGCAGAATTGGTGGTGGAGTGTTGGTGTCTGTCAGTAGTGGTTTATCTTGTAGTGAAGTCGAAGTAGATACTCCGTGCGAATTGGTGTGGGTGGAGGTTATACTTAACAGCCGAATTAAGTTAATAATTGGCTCCTTCTACCGACCCCCAGACTCCGATGATACAGTTGCGGAACAGTTCACAGAAAGTTTGAGTCTCGTAACAAATAAATACCCCACTCATACGGTTATAGTTGGTGGGGACTTCAACCTACCCTCGGTATGTTGGCAAAAATACTTGTTCAAAACCGGTGGTAGGCAGAAAACGTCTTCCGAGATTGTCCTAAATGCATTCTCCGAAAATTATTTAGAGCAGTTAGTCCACGAACCCACGCGAATTGTAAATGGTTGCAAAAACACACTTGACCTCTTGGCCACAAACAATCCAGAGCTGATAGAGAGCATCATGACTGATACAGGGATTAGTGATCACAAGGTCATTGTAGCTAGGCTCAATACCATTTCTTCCAAATCCATCAGAAACAAACGCAAAATAATTTTATTTAAAAAAGCGGATAAAGTGCCACTAGAAGCCTTCCTAAAAGACAATTTCCATTCCTTCCGAACTGACTATGCGAATGTAGACGAGATGTGGCTCAAATTCAAAGATATAGTAGCAACAGCAATTGAGATATTCATACCTCATAAATTGGTAAGAGATGGAACGGATCCCCCGTGGTACACAAAAAAGGTCCGAACGCTGTTGCAGAGGCAACGGAAAAAGCATGCGAAGTTCAGAAGAACGCGAAATCCTGAAGATGGGCTAAAATTTACAGACGCGCGAAATTTGGCACGTACTTCGATGCGAGATGCCTTTAATAGGTTCCACAACGAAACATTGTCTCGAAATTTGGTAGAAAATCCGAAGAAATTCTGGTCGTATGTAAAGTACACAAGCGGCAATACGCAGTCAATACCTTCGCTGCGCAGTGCCGATGGTACTGTTATCGACGACTGTGCCGCTAAAGCTGAGTTATTGAACGCAGTTTTCCGAAATTCCTTCACCAGGGAAGACGAATGGAATATTCCAGAATTTGAAACACGAACATCTGCTAGCATGAGTTTCTTAGAAGTAGATACCTTAGGGGTTGCGAAGCAACTCAAATCGCTTGATACGGGCAAGTCTTCAGGTCCAGATTGTATACCGATTAGGTTCCTTTCAGATTACGCTGATACTATAGCTCCCTACTTAGCACTCATATACAACCGCTCGCTCACCGATAGATCTGTACCTACAGATTGGAAAATTGCGCAGGTCGCACCAGTGTTCAAGAAGGGTAGTAGGAGTAATCCATTTTACTACAGACCTATATCATTGACGTCGGTTTGCAGTAGGGTTTTGGAGCATATACTGTCTTCAAACATTATGAATCACCTCGAAGGGAACGATCTATTGACACGTAATCAGCATGGCTTCAGAAAACATCGCTCTTGTGCAACGCAGCTAGCTCTTTATTCGCACGAAGTAATGGCCGCTATCGACAGGGGATCTCAAGTTGATTCCGTATTTCTAGATTTCCGGAAAGCTTTTGACACCGTTCCTCACAAGCGACTTCTAATCAAGCTGCGGAGCTATGGGGTATCGTCTCAGTTGTGCGACTGGATTCGTGATTTCCTGTCAGGAAGGTCGCAGTTCGTAGTAATAGACGGCAAATCATCGAGTAAAACTGAAGTGATATCAGGTGTTCCCCAGGGAAGCGTCCTGGGACCTCTACTGTTCCTGATCTATATAAATGACCTGGGTGACAATCTGAGCAGTTCTCTTAGGTTGTTCGCAGATGATGCTGTAATTTACCGTCTAGTAAGGTCATCCGAAGACCAGTATCAGCTGCAAAGCGATTTAGAAAAGATTGCTGTATGGTGTGTCAGGTGGCAGTTGACGCTAAATAACGAAAAGTGTGAGATGATCCACATGAGTTCCAAAAGAAATCCGTTGGAATTCGATTACTCGATAAATAGTACAATTCTCAAGGCTGTCAATTCAACTAAGTACCTGGGTGTTAAAATTACGAACAACTTCAGTTGGAAGGACCACATAGATAATATTGTCGGGAAGGCGAGCCAAAGGTTGCGTTTCATTGGCAGGACACTTAGAAGATGCAACAAGTCCACTAAAGAGACAGCTTACACTACACTCGTTCGTCCTCTGTTAGAATATTGCTGCGCGGTGTGGGATCCTTACCAGGTGGGATTGACGGAGGACATCGAGAGGGTGCAAAGAAGGGCAGCTCGTTTCGTATTATCGCGTTATAGGGGAGAGAGTGTGGCAGATATGATACACGAGTTGGGATGGAAGTCATTACAGCATAGACGTTTTTCGTCGCGGCGAGAGCTTTTCACGAAATTTCAGTCACCAACTTTCTCTTCCGAATGCGAAAATATTTTGTTGAGCCCAACCTACATAGGAAGGAATGATCATCAAAATAAAATAAGAGAAATCAGAGCTCGAACAGAAAGGTTTAGGTGTTCGTTTTTCCCGCTCGCTGTTCGGGAGTGGAATAGTAGAGAGATAGTATGATTGTGGTTCGATGAACCCTCTGCCAAGCACTTTAATGTGAATTGCAGAGTAGTCATGTAGATGTAGATGTAGATGTATGGATTTGGCGATGTTAGTGTCAGAGGGTGACAGATGCTCTTCCTATCGCCACCCCGCACCCCGGAATTAGTGTACCTCAGCTAACTGCGTCTTGTGCAAGTCGTGAAATGTGCGAGTCGTGTAACTGAGGCGGGACGCGGCAACCAGGCCAGTATCCACCTAATGGGATGTGGAAAATCGCCTAAAAACCACATCCAGGCTGGCCGGCACACCGGCCTTCGTCGTTAATCCGCCGGGCGGATTCGATCTGTTGCCTGTGTGCCTACCGGAGTCCAGGAAGCAGTGCATTAGTGCTCTCGGTTAACCTGGCGGGTCGAACAGTTTGCACCTAAGTACATAATTTAGGCAGAGGACACAGAAGCGTAAATTTAAATCGGTATGCAGAAAACCTATACGCCAGAAAAGGCCCAATAAAGTACTGGCCGACACCCAAGAGTAACATCAAAAATATGGTCGTGCAACTTCCCTGGATTAGTGATCTTGCAGAGGATTGCGCCTTCCATATCAGCCAGTATCGTGGGATGTGAGACAATTATAAATGTCGATACTGAAGCAGCCATGGCAATACTGTATAGAGAAGGCCTGCAATAAGCACTTATAGCACTTGCCTCTGGTGCGTGGCATGGAAATTCAATCTGGAAGTAACGATAAGATATTTTTACAGAAACGCGACTGTGATTTCAACCGTGTTTTGCACGGTAAGCAGCCAGCACCGAATATGAATTAACGAACTGAAATTCACATCTTAATATGTGAGCTTTACTTGGTAGGATATCTGGTTGCACAAGTATCCGGCAACTGTAGCTGGCTCATACGTTACCATCACAACAGCAAGCCGTTAAGACCGAATTTATGTCGTACAGCCACATACGTATGTTTGCTGCGCATAGGAGACAACCAGCCATGTCAGAAAATGAAAATCATGATACGTCCGTGCGCAAACTTCTACAGGCACATATCATAAGAACACATCATGTAGTTCCTAGTTCCTTTTTGGGACACTATATGGCACCATGTATGATATCAGCGAACGAACAAGCCTCAGATTCAAATTCCGGGTTTGTCTAGAAATTCCGGTATTCTCTAGTACAAGGTAGGTCGACGCTTGCATACTTGGTTTCAAAGAACAGTGGTGCCTCAGAACTGTGTTTGGGATAGCCATAAGGGAAAAAATGTGGAAAGTGGACCCATATATTCTGCTTTTTGTCGTTTCGTGTAATAGACTATTATTTAATGACAAGATTAACATTACAATGTAAAACGTATTAAAGATCTCAGAACTCTGACCAAAACTTGAACAGGCTCAAATAACTTTAAAAAATAACTGACAACTGTACCATTAAGAGTAGGACATTAAAATCGGAAGTACAGAGTTCCCATAAACAAAGAAAGCTGTATCAACTGAACGTGGATGCAAGCAGATTCAACAATTTTCATCAACTAAATGAATTACAATTACAGTTGTTAAACGTACTAACAAAATGCAACCTTAGGTACCCGTTACACAGTCAGACAACATTAATCGAAATAATGGACACACCAATGATTGCGGCTGTTGGAAGGCCGCTTAGCAATGCATAAACCTTAACAGAAAAATCCCTTAAGTAATAAAATACACAGTTGTTCAAACAGACCAACTGGGAAGGTATAACATTTAAACATAAATGCCTACCTGTAAATTGCAACCAGACATTAACAACAACTCTTAATAAATACACAATTGCCCAAAATTCGACGTAAGTCGAGAGCTACAGCGGATGGCTATCACAGCTAACAAGGAACGAGCAGTCAAATGTCACAGCAAGTGTAGTAGCTAATGACTGTGGCTCAAGGAAAGGTTTGGCAGTTTATACTGATAAGTAAGAGGTTTTAAACTTAATTGAGAAGTGTAAGAGTGCCAGCTTTAGAAAGATAGTTACAGACGATTAATGAGGAAGAACCTCGGACTTGACAAGTAGGTTTTAACCTCTGAAATGTCAGTGGACGCCTCAGGATAAAGGAACAACTAACCCGGTATGGGAAGGTGCAGACCATTTATCACAAGTCATTTGTTACTTCACAAAAGTCCAACAATATTTTATTGCACTTAAAATCTTTTAATTAATCTGCTTGACGGAACATATTCCCACGGAATCTTAGCACCATAAGTATAGAGCATTAGGCCTGCTCAAACATATATTTAAAAAAGTAAACTGCTCAATTCATATTAACAGGTAAACAAAGCACAATAGGTTTATTTAATAAGTGAAAAAAGATAAATTTCTTACAATCCTGGCCGAAGGGAATCACTAATTTGAGAACATTTAATGAACCAAGGAAGGCTCCTTTACATACTCAAGCTACTGGGGTGGAAAGATAAAATACTATTTGAAAACTGAGCATTATAACAACATTGGAACTGTTACATTAAAAAACTAAATTTCAGATAGGGAAATGATGGAAGAGGCAGGAGCGGCAAGCTAGGTCTGAATAACATGAAAAAGGTAACTGACAAATCTGGGTAAATTAACGCCCGGTTGCTATGAAATAGACACTCAACTTACAATAGAAGCCGTGGGAAACCAGGAGGCCATAACGTATCAGAGGCTACGGTGAGATGGGAAGGAGCGCGCCGCCCGCTTGCACGTACAGAGCCGAAGCAGACAGGCTGCACCCGGTGGAAAGGTGGGTAACAAATAAGACCCCGGAGCATAGCCCTAACTCTACGAACGGCTCGAAAGGCAGAGAGGAACCAAGCAGACATGTAAATCATACACAATATCACGGAACATATGAAAATGCTCAGACCACGACCAAAGCTCAAAGTGAGCGTGGCACCAAGTCCCACCCAAACTTTACGTGTGTTGTTGTTGTTGTGGTCTTCAGTCCTGAGACTGGTTTGATGCAGCTCTCCATGCTACTCTATCCTGTGCAAGCTTCTTCATCTCCCAGTACCTACTGCAACCTACATCCTTCTGAATCTGCTTAGTGTACTCATCTCTCGGTCTCCCTCTACGAATTTTACCCTCCACACTGCCCTCCAATGCTAAATTAGTGATCCCTTGATGCCTCAAAACATGTCCTACCAACCGATCCCTTCTTCTAGTCAAGTTGTGCCACAAACTTCTCTTCTCCCCAATCCTATTCAATACCTCCTCATTAGTTACGTGCTCTATCCACCTTATCTTCAGTATTCTTCTGTAGCACCACATTTCGAAAGCTTCTATTCTCTTCTTGTCCAAACTAGTTATCGTCCATGTTTCACTTCCATACATGGCTACACTCCAAACAAATATTTTCAGAAATGACTTCCTGACACTTAAATCTATATTCGATGTTAACAAATTTCTCTTCTTCAAAAACGCTTTCCTTGCCATTGCCAGTCTACATTTTATATCCTCTCTACTTCGACCATCATCAGTTATTTTGCTCCCCAAATACCAAAAATTCTTTAATACTTTAAGTGTCTCATTTCCTAATCTAATTCAATCACCCGACTTAAATCGAGTACATTCCATTATCCTTGTTTTGCTCTTGTTGATGTTCATCTTATATCCTCCTTTCAAGACACTGTCCATTCCCTTCAACTGCACTTCCAAGTCCTTTGCTGTCTTTCACAGAATTACAATGTCATCGGCGAACCTCAAAGTTCTTATTTCTTCTTCATGGATTTTAATACCTACTCCGAAATTTTCTTTTGTTTCCTTTATTGCTTGCTCAATATACAGATTGAATAACATCGGGGAGAGGCTACAACCCTGCCTCACTCCCTTCCCAACCACTGCTTCCCTTTCATGCCCCTCGACTCTTATGACTGCCATCTGGTTTCTGTACAAATTGTAAATAGCCTTTCGCTCCCTGTATTTTACCCCTGCCACCTTTAGAATCTGAAAAAGAGTATTCCAGTCAACATTGTCAAAAGCTTTCTCTAAGTCTACAAATGCTAGAAACGTAGGTTTGCCTTTTCTTAATCTTTCTTCTAAGATAAGTCGTAAGGTCAGTATTGCCTCACGTGTTCCAACATTTAGACGGAATCCAAACTGATCTTCCCCGAGGTCCGCATCTACCAGTTTTTCCATTCGTCTGTAAAGAATTCGCGTTAGTATTTTGCAGCTGTGACTTATTAAACTGATAGTTCGGTAATTTTCACATCTGTCAGCACCTGCTTTCTTTGGGATTGGAATTATTATATTCTTCTTGAAGTCTGAGGGTATTTCGCCTGTCTCATACATCTTGCTCACCAGCTGGTACAGTTTTGTCATGACTGGCTCTCCCAAGGCCGTCAGTAGTTCTAATGGAATGTTGTCTACTCCGGGGGCCTTGTTTCGACTCAGGTCTTTCAGTGCTCTGTCAAACTCTTCACGCAGTATCGTATCTCCCATTTCGTCTTCATCTACATCCTCTTCCATTTCCATTATATTGTCCTCAAGTACATCACCCTTGTATAAACCTTCTATATACTCCTTCCACATTTCTGCCTTCCCTTCTTTGCTTAGAACTGGGTTGCCATCTGAGCTCTTGATATTCATACACGTGGTTCTCTTCTCTCCAAAGGTCTCTTTAATTTTCCTGTAGGCAGTATCTATCTTACCCCTAGTGAGATAAGCTTCTACATCCTTACATTTGTCCTCTAGCCATCCCTGTTTAGCCATTTTGCACTTCCTGTCGATCTCATTTTTGAGACGTTTTTATTCCTTTTTGCCTGCTTCATTTACTGCATTTTTATATTTTCTCCTTTCATCAATTAAATTCAATATTTCTTCTGTTACCCAAGGATTTGTAGCAGACCTTGTCTTTTTACCTACTTTATCCTCTGCTACCTTCACTACTTCATCCCTCAGAGCTACCCATTCTTCTTCTACTGTATTTCTTTCCCCTATTCCTGTCAATTGTTCCCTTATGCTCTCCCTGAAACTCTGTACAACCTCTGGTTCTTTCAGTTTATCCAGGTCCCATCTCCTTAATTTCCCACATTTTTGCAGTTTCTTCAGTTTTAATCTACAGGTCATAACCAATAGATTGTGGTCAGAGTCCACATCTGCCCCTGGAAATGTCTTACAACTTAAAACCTGGTTCCTAAATCTCTGTCTTACCATTATATAATCTATCTGATACCTTTTAGTATCTCCAGGGTTCTTCCACGTATACAACCTTCTTTCATGATTCTTAAACCAAGTGTTACCTATGACTAAGTTGTGCTCTGTACAAAATTCTACTAGGCGGCTTCCTCTTTCATTTCTTAGCCCCAATCCATATTCACCTACTATGTTTCCTTCCCTCCCTTTTCCTACACTCGAATTCCAGTCACCCATTACTATTAAATTTTCGTCTCCCTTCACTATCTGAATAACTTCTTTTATTTCATCGTACATTTCTTCAATTTCTTCGTCATCTGCAGAGCTAGTTGGCATATAAACTTGTACTACTGTAGTAGGTGTGGGCTTCGTATCTATCTTGGCCACAATAATGCGTTCACTATGCTGTTTGTAGTAGCTTACCCGCATTCCTATTTTCCTATTCATTATTAAACCTACTCCTGCATTACCCTTATTTGATTTTGTGTTTATAACCCTGTAATCACCTGACCAGAAGTCTTGTTCCTCCTGCCACCGAACTTCACTAATTCCCACTATATCTAACTTTAACCTATCCATTTCCCTTTTTAAATTTTCTAACCTACCTGCCCGATTAAGGGATCTGACATTCCACGCTCCGATCCGTAGAACGCCAGTTTTCTTTCTCCTGATAACGACATCCTCCTGAGTAGTCCCCGCCCGGAGATCCGAATGGGGGACTATTTTACCTCCGGAATATTTTACCCAAGAGGATGCCATCATCATTTAATCATACAGTAAAGCTGCATGTCCTCGGGAAAAATTACGGCTGTAGTTTCCCCTTGCTTTCAGCCGTTCGCAGTACCAGCACAGCAACGCCGTTTTGGTTAATGTTGCAAGGCCAGATCAGTCAAGCATCCAGACTGTTGCCCCTGCAAGTACTGAAAAGGCTGCTGCCCCTCTTCAGGAACCACACGTTTGTCTGGCCTCTCAACAGATACCCCTCCGTTGTGGTTGCACCTACGGTACGGCCATCTTTATCGACGAGGCACGCAAGCCTCCCCACCAACGGCAAGGTCCATGGTTCATGGGGGGGACTTTACGTGTAAGAACCAGAATTTTCCAAGAGTTATTAATGATTAGCCGGTTAATCGTAAAATGAAATTTAACAATGTAATATATCAATCACACACGACCCTCAAATTAACTGGATTAGAGGGTAACAGGCGAATCTTGTGTACTAGCACTCAATTACAGTCGTAATTATATTTGAAACAAATATTAATTTTCCTGATTGGTGAAACTAACCAGCGTAAAGCAACTCAGTTACGCAAAGAACCAGATTCAATGGCTGGTAGCGTTTGATTACCACAGCTGCAGTAGTATTATAGTCAGACAGGGAAGCAAAAAATTTCATTACGTATTAGAATCAATTTCGACTTCTGGTCATTAAGACACGTGGTGGCCTAAAATACTTGCCAATTAATTTCAGGCGCAGCTGACGAATAAACAGACAATGATCAAATTGTAATCAAAGGATGTTTTAAACATAAAATTGTGACACTAAATGTCTGACACAGGCATCGAAAGGTAAATTCATTTAATGAAAAGTGATGGAGGAACACAGGCCCAAGTATTGCCAACTAACACGATTTTAGTGACGACCGGGCGCTAACACTAATGTAAGCCAGTGACATTGATGCATAGCCCTCCGTACGTCACACGTGCCACTATCTCTCTCCCCTAACTTCGACCGATTGACTGCAAATGTCGTCAACATGCTTCCTAAGGAGCTGCAACACGTTCTACTAAGGGGCCATCAAGGCGCCACCTTGCGACTAGACAGGTGGACCGCGACAGTAGGCAAGGACGTGAAACAAAGAACGAGCCGACACATCTCAACCTCCTGAACTCTTTCAGTTCACCAAACTGGTCTAACAACTGGTTCCTTCATAAAAGGTGACACCGCCCGTCAACCCGGACGCTCTGTGACGACAGGAGTGCCACTACGCCAACAATCACGCCTGTAATCCGGGTCCAGAGAATAGGAACGCGTTGTTTGCCGCCAGAGCTGCCCTGCCAACGCACGGAAAGAGGGTGTTAATCTGCGTAAATGAAGCTTCACGCAAGAATGGCCAGGCCGCTAGAAAAACATGAATTGACGGTAAAGCGGGTATCTATACGGTTGAACTTAACACTCCTTAAAATTACTGATTTTCGCGAGTGATCATATCAGCGTCTGCTGCTACAATAACACGAACGTACACATGTAACACCTTGGCGCCCACACAGATCCAGCCACAGTTTCTTCCCTTCACGAAACCTATCGCTGGGGACACTCTTACACTTGCACCAGATATGGCCCAGAACACAGATTACAATTAAGAACACTGATCGATAGTGTTGCGCCCAAACACTGGTAGGTGCTTTAATATAACAGGCCCAATTCCATATAACACAGGCATCGCCTTACAATATTAAGTACTTGAAATAAGAAAACACTTTGACTCCACTTAAGTGACACGGAGGCGCGACTTGGAAGATTCCAGCCAAAGTATTATTGCGAGGCGATCGTCGAGGTGCTGTAAACTTGAAGTTTGCAGAGTAAGCCGGTAACTTGACGACCAGGTTGCGTGTTCGCGCTGCCTGCCGCTACGAATTCGTAAGTGGGCCGGCCGAGCTATGTACCTTACACCCTTCCTCGAGACCTCCGCCAGACAACCGGAGTCCCCCCAAAGTCACAACTTGCCAGCCACGTGGCTCTCAGCCAACTCACTTCAATAGGCCCAAAACCAGCAAAACATACACACACACCTACACCACACACACACACACGCGCACACACACAAAATTGGAATCACGAACAGCCTGCAGTCAGACTAGAAGCTTTCCTCAAATCGAGACACAACACTGGCTAGAGCACTTCACGTGCTACATTGAGATGATCAATAACCCAACGTAGCAACACTAGAGCACCTTTTTTTGTTGCACTGGGCGTTGAAGTGACACGTGGGAGACAAGTGCAGAAACAAATGCTTTGACACCAGAATAAGGTATAATTTCTGATTACATTTTAAGGAGGCCATTATTTTTAAAGAAGAATTTTAGTTGAGAAGATGAATTTTAGGTTTTTAGACGTCAAAAACCTTTTTTTTGTTTTCAAGAATTTGTTTTCCGTAAGATTTCAAGTCTGGAGTTTTAGTTTCCGAGAAGATAAATTTTGCCAAGGAGTGTAGTTGTTTTAGGAGATGGAAATACCCTCCTGACAGTTCTGCAGTACAGCAGAATTTTGATTGCTTTTGGGTGGTCTGGAACAAATCCTACCAACAGCAGCTGCTGCTTCGTGTGTCGATGTAACACTGTTTCGTGCAGGTAACTTTGTTTGGCGAGCGGCGCTGCTAGATGTGTTTCTGACGTTTAATTTAGACCGAGGTTAATGAGAAAATTTTTGACGAATGGTGGAATTAAAAATATCTCAGCTGTGATGGAAACGCTTAATCTTAATGTGTGTTTTCGAACGTAAACTGCCATTTTGGTGTTTAAGTAAAGGCACCTCTAGTGGGTGCATCTGAAGTCTAATAGACATCGTGATTACGTAAGAAAAATCTTTTGACTCATTCACAGTCTCATTTACTTTGTTGTTTGTATGCTAGAAACACAGGATATTGCGCATTTTGGAACGTAGTACTTTGCAAATACTTCATTCGTACTGCAACGCAATACTGGGCTTTAAGTAGTAAATGAAATCAATCAATCTGCGATTCTCCAATCCGCCATTCCAAATTGAACATATATTCATACAGTCACTAATTAATGATAACAAAGACAAAGTACCACAAGATAACATTCATTCAGTGAAAATTAAGTTCAAAAATTTCCCGAAATTTCCCATTATAGTGCCTGCAAATATGCCAATAATTAACACGTAACGGCTACGCAGAGTCTTCGCAGGTGTTTCCATGTTTTCCTTTTTTCTGTTTCCTGTTTACTCGGGAAAGTGATGATTTAAATAAATAATTTGTTACTAATAGTAAACTGCTGGTGAGTCAAGTTACAAATTTCGGCAATTACAAAATCCGTTTTATCGTAATTGTTCGATGAATGTATTTGGCAGTAAATAGGTTTCTCACAAATTAAAGCAGCTTAAGAACACTTTCCCACTTAATTTAATCAAACTGCATATTTCTTTAGTAACATTAATTACAAAAATTAAAGGAAAACCCTCTGATAGCCATAATCAATAAATTTTCACTTACGTAATCTTGTCCTTATTTCCCATCGAAAATATACTAACGAAATCTAATTTTCAAACGTAAATTCTTCTTCAAGTTTACTTCCTTTAAAAATAAAAAATAGCCACCCTTTAAATCAAAATCTTAATAATGCAACACATCACAGTTTGATTCTTCTCCAATTTCCCCCTATGGTTTTAGTCAAAAATTCCTCATGATGTTCTTCATAGATGAGGACGCAACAAATTCAGAAAAAAGCACAAATTTGTGTTCGGATTACTATAACTACAAAGATATCACTAGATGTCTAATATAGCTTTATGGAATGATTATGACTATGTATACCTTCTCTAAGACGCAGAAATATAGAGCTTTTCTGATAGCCAGATGATATATGGCTTTAGTAGATTACCTGGTATCTACGCCTGAGAGACCGGCGAATACGAATTGAACGTAGAGTGAAGATGTATCTTCATACTGCGTAACGTCCATTGGACGCCAACCAAAAATGCTACTTGATTGCTATACTTACACTCTCGGATTATTTAGGTCATACCTTTTCGCTGTTTTTTCTACGCATTTTAAAAATTGCACATGTTCGTCGATACAAAACACTAGTACATACATTCTCGGTGGATGTTTTGGACTGCTTCTTCAAAAGACATTGATAATATTTTACAAGTTACTATAGCATCGCTATTATGCTCATAATCGTACTGTTCCATGACATTTTGGTGGGTAACTAAACATATCATAGATTAAAAAATTACATATGCACATGACCTAATTTTTTCAATCTATGTCTAACAAACAACACGTGTAACTGCGTTACACGTTATAAGTTCACAGTGTCTCTAAAGTAACTGATGAGTCGCACGAAATTCTGTTATCTTGATTAGTATATGTCAACGGTGGAAAGTTAATATTTGATTTGAATTAGGCTATGCATAACTGGTTTTGAAATTTATCAGACTGATTTTAAGTGAGACAGAGAAGCTATGGTGTCCCACGTTCACGACTAAATTTATTTACGAATTGGCGGATCGCTGAATAACGCAGCACACTGAATTTGCTGACTATCTATGGTGAACCTTGCACGTATCTACTTTATCAAATTACATGCTATGAAAATTTATATTATATTTAGAGTTTCTTTTAGTAATTAGTAACTGATTTGAGTTATTTTAGTACTATATCTGCTGAGAAATGCTGAGATCCATTAAAACAGTCTACTGCAATACACGTTCAAAGTGGCTGGAGCAAGGATTTCTGGACTGGGCGAAGAGATTCCTTCGGTGTCATTGTATAAGCTAAAACATTTGCTGTTTTAAATCCTCTTTTGCATTTGGAAGATTTATTACTAAACCCTAAAGTGTAACTAGGAACGACTCCTAGACACTTGATGTAACATGATTCGTGGTTTGTGTACAGTAGCTATGACATTAACGTAAATGGATCACAAGTTTCTGTGATCTGAGCTGATGCGAAAATTAATTCGCTTGAACTGTCTTAATAGCTCTACGCTAAATATTTTCATTAATACTTTCATTGTTGTTGTGGTCTTCAGTCCAGAGATTGGTTTGATGCAGATCTCCATGTTACACTATCCAGTGCAAGCCTCTTCATCTTCGAGTAACGACTGCAACCTACATCTTTCTGAATCTGCTTGGAGTATTCATCTCTTGGTCTCCCTCTACGATTTTTACCCACCACGCTCCCCTTCAGTTCTAAATTGGTGATGCCTTGATGCCTCAGAATGTGTTCTACCAACCGATCCCTTCTCCTAGTCTAGTTGTCACAGATTCCTCTTCTCCGCAGTGCTACAAATTTCTTGTTTCCCCGGTCCTATTCAGTACATCCTCATTAGTCACATGATCTACCCACCTCATTTTCAGCATTCTTTTGTAGCACCACTTTTCGAAAGCTTCTATTCTCTTCTTGTCTAATCTAGTTCTAGTCCATGTTCCACTTCCGTACGTGGCTACACTCCATACAAATACTTTCAGAAAGGCTTCCTGACACTTGAATCTACACTTGATGTTAACAAAATTCTCTTCTTCAGATACGCTTTCCTGGCCGTAGCCAGCCTACGTTTTATATCCTCTCTATTTCGACAATCATAATTTATTTTGCTTCCGAAATAACAAAAGTCATTTACTACTTTAAGTGTCTCATTTCCTAATCTAATTCCCTGAGCATCACCTGATTTAATTCGACTACATTCCATTATCCTCGTTTTGCTTTTGTTGGTTGTCATCTTATATCCTTCTTTCAAGTCACCGTCCGCTCCGTTCAGCTGCTCTTCGAAGTCGTTTGCTGCCCTACTGCAAATTTTTCTTTTGTTTCCTTTGCTGCTTGCTCAATGTACAGATAAAATAACATTGGTGGTAGGCTACAACCCTGTCTCACTCCCTTTCATGCTCCTCGAGTCTTATAACTGCAATCTGGTTTCTGAATAAATTGTGAACAGCCTTTCGCTCCATGTATTTTACGCCTGCCACCTTCAGAATTTGAAAGAAAGTATTCCAGTTAACGTGATAAAGAGCTTTCTCTAAGTTTACAAACGCCAGAATCGTGGGTTTGCAGTTCATTAACCTATCTTTTAAGACGAGTCGTAGGGTCAGTATTTCCTCACGTGTTCCAATATTTCTACGGAACCGAAACTGATCTTCCCAGAGGTCGACTTGCAACAGTTTTTCCATTATTCTGAGAGGAATTCCTGTTACTATATTGCAGCCATGATTTATTAAACTAATAGTTCGGTAGTTTTCACACCTTCTTTCTTTGGTGTTGAAATTATTATACTCTGCTTGAAGTGTGAGGATATTTCGCCTGTGTCATACATCTTACTCACCATCTGATAGAGTTTTGTCCTGGCTGGCTCTCCCAAGGCTGTCAATAGTTTTAACGAAATATTGTCTACCCCCGGGGGCATTGTTTCAACTTAGGTCCTTCAATGTTCCGTCAAATTCTTCACGCAATATCGTATCTCATCTTCTCTACGTCCTCTTCCATTTCCATTATATTACCTCAAGTACATCGCCCATGTACAGAGCCTCTGTGAGCTCCTTCCACCTTTCTGCTTTCTCTTCTTTGCTTTGAACTGGATTTCCATCTGAGCTCTTAATATTCATAAAGGTGGCTCTCTTTTCTCCACACGTCTCTTTGATTTTCCTGTAGGCAGTATTTACATTACCACCTCTGCTTAGCCATTTTCTAGTTCCTATCGATCTCATTTTTGTTTTCCTCTCCGCCTGCTTAATTTGCTACATATTTATGTTTTCTCCTTTCATCAATTAACTTTATTGTATCTTCTGTTACACATAGATTTCTACTAGCCCTCGTCTTTTTACCTTCTTCATCCTCTGCTGCCTTCACTATTGCGTCTCTCAAAGTTACGCATTCTTCTTTTACTATATTTCTTTTCCCTGTGCTTGTCAGTCGTCCCTAATGCTCTCTCTGAAACTCTCTACAGTCTCTAGTTCTTTCAGTATATCCAGATCCCATCTCCTTAAATTCCTAACTTTTATGGAGTTTCTTCAGTTTTAGTCTACAGTTCATAACCAATAAATTGTGGTCATAGTCCACATCTGTCCTGGAAATGTCTAACATTTTAAAACCTGTTTCCTAAATCTCTGTCTTACCATTATATAATGTATCTGAAACCTTCCAGTAACCCCAGGCCTCTTCCATGTCTACAACCTTCTTTCACTATTCTTAAAGCAACTGCCAGCTATGACTATGCTACGCTCTGTGCAAAATTCTACGTGGCGGCTTCCTGTTTCACTCCTTATCCCCAGTCTACATTCTTCTACTACTTTTCCTTCTCTTCCTTTTCCTACAGTAGAATTCGGATTCCCCATGACTATTGAATTTTCGCCTCCATTAACTACCTGAATAATTACGTACATCGCATCATACATTTCTTTAATCTTCATCTTCTGCGGATCTAATTGGAAAATAAACTTGCAATACTGTTGTAGGCTTGGGCTTTGTATCAATATTGGTTGAAATAATACGTTCACTATGCTGTTGGTAGTAGCTTATCCACGTTCCTACTTTTTTTATTTATTATTAAATCTACTCCTGTATTACCGTTATTTGATTTTGTATTCACCTGACCAGAACTTTTGTTCCTCCTACTACCGATCTTCACTAATGCCCACTATATCTAAATTTAATCTATCCATTTCCCTTTTTAAATTTTCTAACCTACCTGCCCGATTAAGGGATCTGACAGTTTTGTTTCTTCTGATAACGGCGTCCTCCTGAGCAGTCCCCACCCAGAGATCCGAATGCTCCTCAATGTTTTACACTAGAGGACGCCATCACCATATAACCATACACCAAAGTTGCATGTCCTCAGGGAAACGTACGGCTGTAGCTCCCCCTTGCTTTCAGCCGATCGCAGTACCGGCACGGCAAAGCTGTTTTGGTTGTTGTTACAAGGCCAGGTCAGTCAATCATCCGGACTCTTGCCCCTGAAAAGGTTGCTGCTCCTCTTCAGGAACCACACGTTTGTCTGGCCTCTCAACAGATACCCCTCCGTTGTGGTTGATCTTTCTCGGGATTTCGTTTACTGTAGTACACAGCTGCATCTATACAAAACAACAGTGGAATGAATAATAGCCTTTAAGTTGTAGTACAATGCAAGTTTCTAACTTTTAATTTCGGCACACATTGTAAGCGTTATTTTTCAGGAAGTAACATAATTTGTGAACCGAAATGTGTAGAAAATCTAATTGTAACAGACTCACAGTGGTTGTGCTGATAAATGAAAACTAGATGTGATGTGGAAAAACATCGGAAACAGATGAAATTCAGCTTGGCGATAACTTGTGCGAACGGTGTAGAAAGCGAAGTTGTAGGGTTACCCTGAGACAAGTTACGCTAATGTGAAAGCGTGGTAGCTAGTAAACTGAGGATTGCCACAAAACAAGCACGTAGCCAGGAAAAATGAAGAGCTATGCGCTGGAGTTCCACAAAAGCCGATGCAGGTGCAACACTCACTTCGTTCATTTTAAACTCAGTAGCATTAAACAGCACTTTGTGAATGGGCGTATGCATTACAGTTACGTGGAATTTGCTACGCACCTGAAAATTCAGAGTGCGAACGGCTAACGATACCAACAAATTCTTTTAATAAATTCACACAATCCACAGTCCCAGGAACGCATCAAGGCATCCAGAACAGGTAGAAACTATATAGTAACATGCACTTGCCGCAGGAGATGGAAAGATAATCTGTGTGTCACCCGAGAAGTAGTTGACTTGCAGGCCTTTGGCAGTGTAATTAGCAGTACTGAGATATGTAGAAGACAGCTGTTTCAAAAAGATTCATCCCATTTCAAAAAACTATGTCTTGTACATAGGTGAAGGTATAAATCTGTATCGAAGTATATTTTGCGGATAACAGAAGTTTTTATTGACGCCAGTCGTAACTGTGGTTGACTGTAGAGATCTGCTTGATGCATTAATACAGCAATTTGTTTCCAACTGTGGGAGTGTGCTGAAAATATCGTCTCTCAGTAGGACAGACTGGTTTGATGTTGTCCGCCACGAATTAGGAGTCCGTCTCACGTGACAACCTCTTCACTTCAGAGTAGCAATTACAGGCTACACCCTATATATATTCCAATCTTCGTCTGTCTATGTACTTTCTACCCCCTCGAGCGCTTGCTGATACTGCGGAGAACCTCCTCATTTCTTAGCTTACCAAGCCTCTTCATTTTCAACATTCTTCTGTAGCACCACATCTCAAATGCTTCGTTTGTCTTCTGTTCCGGTTTCACACAATTCATATCTCACTACCATACAATGCTACGCCCCAAACGTACATTCTCAGAAATTTCTTTCCTCAAATTAAGACATCTCTTGCATAGGAATGCCCATTCTGACAGTGCCAGTATGCTTCTGATGTTCTACTTCCTCCGTCCATCATTGGTTGTTTTACTTCATAGGTAGCAGAAGTTCTTAGCTTTGTCTAATTGGTGCTCCCCAATCCTGATGTTAAGTTTCTTGTTTTTCTCATTTATACTGTTTCTCATTGCTTTCGGCTTTCTTCATTTTACTCTCAGTCCATATTCCGTACTCTTTAGATTGTTCATTCCATTCATCACATCCTGTAATTATTCTTCACTTTCATTGCGAATCGTGCAGCGTACGGATCTCGTACTGCACCACTGGCCTCTGAAGTCGCCAGATCTCACAGTACGTGACTTTGTTATAGGTCTTTGCTAAAGGCGTCGTGTCTGCGTCTCCCCTACCCGCTTCTGCGGGTGAACTGCAATGCCGCATAATGCTAGATACGATGGCATAACTATGGGGCGTGTTTGACTATCGTCGGGTTGTTTGTCTTGTGTCCGGTGGTGGTAGCATCAAACCTTTTTGAATGGGAAATGAAAATTTTGATACTAATATTTATTGGAAAAAGTATCCTAAGGTTGAATGTCTATGCTTGTAACATATATCCACTTCTAATACCAGATAAGTAGTGTTTTGTGTAAGTTAAAATTTATCACAAGTTTCTGTCTTCATTTGGTGCTATCGGAGAAATTATTTTGATAACTCTTTTAAGATTTCATACTTACCAACCTTTTAGTGGATCGAAAATAGCCGCTGACGTTTCTCATCTGATCTTGTCATTATAATTAATGCAGTATGATTGCGCCTACTGAGTTCAATCATTTTCAGTCATATGACGATTTCTATTTAGAATGGAGTGAAAGATTTTCTTCCCTTAAAATATTACATCGTAGCTGTCAACAATGATACGTCAGTGTCTTATGGTGCACCAAAATCCTTCTCGTTTTGCATCTACATCTACATCTACATCCATACTCCGCAAGGCACCTGACGGTGTGTGGCGGAGGGTACCCTGAGTACCTCTATCGGTTCTCCCTTCTATTCCAGTCTCGTATTGTACGTGGAAAGAAGGATTGTCGGTAAGCTTCTGTGTGGGCTCTAATCTCTCTGATTTTATCCTCATGGTCTCTTCGCGAGATGTACGTAGGAGGGAGCAATATACTGCTTGACTCTTCGGTGAAGGTGTGTTCTCGGAGCTTTAACAAAAGCCGGTACCGAGCTACTGAGCGTCTCTCCTGCAGAGTCTTCCACTGGAGTTTATCTATCATCTCCGTAACGCTTTCGCTATTACTAAATGATCCTGTAACGAAGCGCGCTGCTCTCCGTTGGATCTTCTCTATCTCTTCTATCAACCCTATCTAGTGCGGATCCCACACTGCTGAGCAGTATTCAAGCAGTGGGCGAACAAGCGTACTGTAACCTACTTCCTTTGTTGTCGGATTGCATTTCCTTAGGATTCTTCCAATGAATCTCAGTCTGGCATCTGCTTTACCGACGATCAACTTTATATGATCATTCCATTTTAAATCACTCCTAATGCGTACTCCCAGATAATTTATGGAATTAACTGCTTCCAGTTGCTGACCTGCTTTTTTGTAGCTAAATGTTAAGGGACCTATCTTTGTATGTATTCGCATCACATTACTCTTGTCTACATTGAGATTCAATTGCCATTCCGTGCACCTTGCGTCAATTCGCTGCAGATCCTCCTGCATTTCAGTACAATTTCCCATTGTTGCATCTGCAAAAAGCCTCAGTGAACTTTCGATGTCATCCACCACGTCATTTATGTATATTGTGAATAGCAACGGTCCTATGACACTCCCCTGCGGCACACCTGAAATCACTCTCACTTCGGAAGACTTCTCTCCATTGAGAATAACATGCTGCGTTCTGTTATCTAGGAACTCCTCAATCCAATCACACAATTGATCTGATAGTCCGTATGCTCTTACTTTGTTCATTAAACGACTGTGGGGAACTGTGTCAAACGCCTTGCGGAAGTCAAGAAACACGGCATCTACCTGTGAACCCGTGTCTAAGGCCCTCTGAGTCTCGTGGACGAATAGCGCGAGCTGGGTTTCAAACGACCGTCTTTTTCGAAACCCATGCTGATTCCTACAGAGTAGATTTCTAGTCTCCAGAAAAGACATTATACTCGAACATAATACGTGTTCCAAAATTCTACAACTGATCGACGTTAGAGATATAGGTCTATAGTTCTGCACATCTGTTCGACGTCCCTTCCTGAAAACGGGGATGACCTGTGCCCTTTTCCAATCCTTTGGAACGCTACGCTCTTCTAGAGACCTACGGTACACCGCTGCAAGAAGGGGGGCAAGTTCCTTCGCGTACTCTGTGTAAAATCGAACTGGTATCCCATCGGGACCAGCGGCCTTTCCTCTTTTGAGCGATTTTAATTGTTTCTCTATCCCTCTGTCGTCTATCTACCATTTTGTCAACTGTGCGACAATCTAGAGAAGGAAGCACAGTGCAGTCTTCCTCTGTGAAACAACTTTGGAAGAAGACATTTAGTATTTCGGCCTTTAGTCTGTCATTCTCTGTTTCAGTACCATTTTGGTCACAGAGTGTCTGGACATTTTGTTTTGATCCACCTACCGCTTTGACATAGGACCAAAATTTCTTAGTATTTTCTGCCAAGTCAGTACATAGAACTTTACTTTCGAATTCATTGAAAGCCTCTCGCATAGTTCTCCTCACACTACATTTCGCTTCGCGTAATTTTTGTTTGTGTGCAAGGCTTTGGCTATGTTTATGTTTGCTGTGAAGTTCCCTTTGCTTCCGCAGCAGTTTTCTAACACGGTTGTTGTACCACGGTGGCTCTTTTCCATCTCTTACGATCTTGCTTGGCACATACTCAACTAACGCATATTGTACGATGGTTTTGAACTTTGTCCACTGATCCTCAACACTATCTGTACTTGAGACTAAACTTTTGTGTTGAGCCATCAAGTACTCTGAAATCTGCTTTTTGTCACTTTTGCTAAACAGAAAAATCTTCCTACCTTTTTTAATATTTCTATTTACGTCTGAAATCATAGATGCAGTAACCGCTTTATGATCACTGATTCTCTGTTCTGCATTAACTGATTCAAATAGTTCGGATCTGTTTGTCGCCAGGTCTAATATGTTATCGCCACGAGTCGGTTCTCTGTTTAACTGCTGAAGGTAGTTTTCAGATAAAGCACTTAAAAATATTTCACTGGATTCTTTGTCCCTACCGCATCAGTAACGTTTAGCTCATATCCACGAGATTCTTCGGCACCATGTGTGTTCTTTAGGAGCCTTAGTCTCCTTCTCCTATAAATATGTGTAAGAGATATGTATTTATCGTACCTCTGCTCTTTTCGTATACATTGTGAACATCTGAAGTACGGTTTATTCACCAGAACATCTAGTCCTCCGTTGGGGTCTCCGGGCGGGTACTGCTAGGGAAATCGTTATTAGGAGGACGAATATCAAGGTTAACGTTTCATGAATGCAGATGAGGAATGTCACAGACTGGGAAACTGAAGAGAGTGATATGAGATGAGTATGTTAGATTGGAAGAAAATAATGAAGTGAACTGTGTATGTGGCTATACGATAAACAATTCAACATACAAGGGAATAAACCTCCTGGCATGTGGTGCTACAGAGGAATACTAAGATTTTATTGGTAGGTCGAATAACTAATGAGGAGATAATGAATCGAGAATGAAAAAAATTATGACGCAGTTTGATTATAAGAAGGACCTGGTTGACAGCAAACAAGGTGAGACACCAAGAAATCTTCAGTTTGGTAATGAATGAAAGTGAGGGGTTAAAAATTTAAGAGAGAGACAATGCTTGACTGCAGTAAGCAGATTCAAAAGGATATAGTTTGCGGTAATAAGGCAGAGATAGTAAGTCAGAGATGGAAAATCTTGTACAGGATAATTAAGATTGGAGATCTTCAAACTTCAGACCACAACAGCAGCTGCTGACGAATTATTAAACTGACTTTGTTTACTTTTTTACAATGAAGTAGAACTGTATTTTTTCTTCCTATGTCAATTTACCAACAAAAAGAGAAAAGATACTCATTTTAACCGGTAGAGAAACTGCCGTGTCACGAGCAATCAAGCATAAAATCCGGGTTCACGTTCCGGTCCGGATTGTCATCCCATTGTGCAGCCGATCGTTTCCTATGCGCAACTGCGAATATATTTAATGTCTTTCACAACGGTTGTAGTCGCCGTAGTGCCTGCAGCGTACTTAACAACACGGGCACTGCAGTTTCATAAAAATCGTTAAAGTTAATCATGTATCGGCAATAAGGGTCTTACAACGCGTTTGTGTAAACAATGCCATGAGTTGCATTGCTTCTGTGACTACAGTCAGGTGCTAACAGGTACCTCAAAGTACATTCGTGGCATGTAGAATGTCGTATACTGTTAAGCCTAAGTCCTGTAATGGTTTCTCACATTTTCATACATATTCAGGTACAGAAAAGGAAGGCCATTGAATTCTGACACCTATACGAAGTGTTGTTGCAGCTAAATAATAGTACTTCCTTTTGTTTTAATCATCAATTTAACGTTTAAAAATGTTTCATAATCCTAGAATAAATTGTCATACCTACAGTTCTTGCTTGCCATGAAATTTATAATCATATGTGAGAAAAAATACGTTACAATTTCGACTGATTTTCTGGAATATTCTTAGGCAACGAGTCACGGAGAGACATTCGACAGTTGTGTACACATACGAAATTAATTCTAAATCATCATCCACGAGAATAATATTCCATAGTGAGGAATAAACAAATGCGATGATGTGGTGTGATAGTTTACTTGTAGAACAATAGGGATTTCCACTTCAAATACAAAAATTAACAATGTTAAACTTTACTGTTACAGAACCACAAATAAAATGACTTATGTCATTTTTCAAACAAAAGATTCTTAATACAAATAGAGAATAATTTAAAATCCAAATATGAAAATAATTTAGAAAAATCTATCTATGCCCTAGAAGACAACCAGATTTAGTAACAAAAAGATTAATTAGTAAGAAAAAGGATTTCCCCAAAAATAAAGCCCAATTAATGTGACTACTAACGAGTTGCGCACTCTGAAAAATGTTGAAGTGCTACGCTTTTAGACATGTAATCAGAAGTCTCCTTTCATTTTTTGGGCAGTTATGGTAACAAAATCACTGTAGTGATTTACGTGCATGTACGATAGCTAGCAACTACGAATTTTTGTTAGAAATCTGAATTACAGCTCTATCGTCAAATTTTTGTTTATAGGTGGGGCTACACAGTGTCATCTTGGCCTTCGAAGGGAAACTGATGGATATTTTAATATACTCGGGACAGATGAAAAATTCAATACGTATTATAAGATCTAAATCTTTGTATTATTTTGCATTCAGAGGTGGAATAACAAAGCATGTGGGCCTATACATTTAAAATAAATCTGAATCGCAACACTGTCTTTTCACACGTACAGATAAACATGTTAGGCTACACACATTGTGAGCAGTAAACTCCATTAACTACGAATACTGTGTTATTTGGGAAAAACTACCGTACTGGCGCAAATTTTATGCGTTTGTCTACAATAGGTGTTCGACGTGCGACGCGTGGCTCAGGTCTCTCAGCCGCGACTGTTTGCGTGCCAGTCGCCCGCTCCAGGCGGCCCACGCACCCTCAGTGTTTCCAGAGCACAGAGCTGCGCGCTAGCTGTCCGCGTGGCAATCAGGGCCGTGACGTCAGCAGTTCAGTGGCGGCGGTGACCTCCGGCGATCTCCATTATGGCGCCCAGCCGGTGCCCACACGCTCAATTGCCGGGAAATGAGGGGCCCAGGATCAGATCTCCGGTAACAGACAGCACGGGCCCGCACTGCGCACACCTCCTACTGCCGACGGACGCAGACCAGCCACCAGCGCGTCGCGTCATCACAGGGAGAGTGTTGGAAGCCAGAAGCGTGAGCGGCAACATTGCTGCCATGTTACAATATACAAATATGTCTGTAACTATGTCGGCACTTTGCCTTCTGCCTCTGTCACATCCCGTTACGTTTAAACCTCCATTGGTGGACTTATTAAGGAACAAAGACAAAGAATTGTGAGTGATGTGTCACTTAAGGGTTACAATAAATATATTTTGGTGAAAATTACATATGGCGTTGCTCTCGGCTGGATACAGTTTTAATCTGCCATGAAGTAAGGTTTACATAGGGTGAAATTTAAGCAATTGCAACCTCTTCAAACAACACATGCAAGACTGTCATAAACTCTCGCTTGCTACGCACAAACTATTAGCCCTACATAAAAATGAACAATGCCTTTTTGTACGACTTTTAATGTAGTTAAATTTTGTACTGGGACGCGTTTCCACTAGAGTGCCTAGTTTTCGAGTTATTCAAGTAAGAAAAAGAAAAATTTACCTTCAAACGCGTTTGTCTTGAATAAATGTAGAACAGTGGCACCCGGTGAAAACGTATGCCAATAAAAAATTTAACTGCCGGCCGCGGTGGTCTCGCGGTTATAGGCGCTCAGTCCGGAACCGCGGGACTGCTACGGTCGCAGGTTCGAATCCTGCTTCGGGCATGGATGTGTGTGATGTCCTTAGGTTAGTTAGGTTTAAGTAGTTCTGAGTTCTAGGGGACTGATGACCACAGATGTTAAGTCCCATAGTGCTCAAAGCCATTTGAACAATTTGAACCAAAAAATTTAACTACATTTTTCGTGCTAAAAGGTCCTGTTAATTTTTTTCTGTACGACTAACAGTTTGCGGGTAGCGAGCGAGAGAGCATGAAAATTGCCGCGCAGGGTAGCCGTGCGGTGTGAGTCGTCTTGTCACGGTTCGAGCGACTCTCCCCGTCGGAGGTTCGAGTCCTCCATCGGGCAGAAGTGTGTGTGTTATCTTTAGCGTAAGTTAGTTTAATTTAAATTGAGTAGTGCGTAAGCCCAGGCACCGATGACTTCAGCAGTTTGGTTCCATAGTCATTACCACAAATTAAATTATATCAGTATGAAAATTTTTGGATGTGTTATTTAAAGGCTTTGTGGGCAGCATGAAACCCAGAATTAGGGACAGCTGAATCATCCTGTATAATAGTTACCTTATATATCTACATTTACATAAATTATCCGCAACACCCTTTATGGTGGATGGCGGAGGGTACCTTTACCAACACTGGGTCATTCCCTTTCCTGTTCCACTCGCAAACAAAGAGGGAAAACCAACTTTCTATGTGTCTCCATATAAAACCTAATTTCTCTCATCTTACTTTGGCGCTCTTTACGAGAAATGTACGTTAGCGGTTGTAGAATAATTCTGCAGTCGGCTTCAGTTGCCGGTTCTGTAAATTTTCTCAATATTCTTCCTTGAAAATAACGTCGTCTTTCCTACAGGGATTCCCATTTGAGTTACTGAAACATCTCTGTAATACTCACGTGTTATTCGAACCCATCAGTAATAAATCTGAAAGCCTGCTTCTGAATTGCTTCGATGGCTTCCTTCAATTCGAGGTGCTGGACAGCCAAACCACTGGAGCAGACTCAAGAACCATATTTTCCTAAAATCTCTCAATAAACCGAAGTTAGTCATTAGCCTTCCCTACTAAAGTCTTTCTGTGCTCGTTCCATTTCACAACGCTTTGCAACCCTACGCCCAGATTTTTAATCGATGTGACTGTTTGAAGCAACATACTACTAACGTTCCGGGGCTATCTTTCCTACTCATCTGTGTTAGCTAACACGTTTCTACATTCAGAGCTAGCTGCTGTTCATCACAACGCCTGGAAAGTTTGACTAAAGTCATCTTGTATTCTCCAATAGTCAGTCAACGACGACAGCTTCTCCACACACCACCGCATCATCAGCAAACTGCTGTAGATTGCTGCTCACTCTTTCCATCAGATCATTTAAGTATACAGAGAATTATAGCGGTCCTATCTACTTCCCTGGGACACTCATGACGATGCTTTTGTCTCTGACGAACACTGGGCGTCGAGGACAACATATTGGGTTCTATTACTTAAGAAGTCGTTGGGTTACTGACGTGTCTGGGGACTATTCGCTACGCTCGTACCTCGGTTAACAGTCTGCAGTGGGGCACCGTATCAAACGATTTTCGGAAATTCAATATTATGGAATCTACCTATTCTTCTTCATCCATAATTCGCAGAATATCATCCGTGAAAAGGCAAAGCCGAGATTCACACCATCTATGCTTCCTAAAATCGAGCTGATTTGTGGACACAAGCTTTTCGACTTCTAGGAAATTCGAACTGAGAGTATGTTCAAGAATTTTACAGCAAACCGATGTTACAGATATTGGTCTGTAATTTTGCGGGCCTGTTTCTTTGCCTTTCTTGTATACTGGAGTTATCTGCGCTTCATCCAGTCACTCGGAATTTTGAGCTGAGTGAGAGATTAGTGATAAATGCAAGCTAAGTAAGGGGGCATTTCAGCAGAACACTCTTTGTAAAACCGAATTGGGACTACGGTGGTAGCTAAACAAAAAACAAATAGATGAATTAAATGTTCACTTCTGAACAATTACATAAGAGTATGATACTTTTGAACAGCTCAAATAGTGGAGCACGGGGTCGGAAACTAACCCGGATCGCGTCCGTCTCACGGATTAACGACGACGGCTGGTAAATGGATCAACCTTGATGTGACTTTTAGGCGGTTTCTCACATCCAGATAGGTAAATACCGGGCTGGTACCCACGTCCCGCCTCAGATACACGCTACATAAACATTTAGAATACGTTCTCACACGTTCAACGCGCTTTAGATATAGGCAGATGGGGTAAACAGATTCCATCCGGGACAGGGAGGGATTATGTCGTCAGGTAGGGCACCCGGCCACCAGCTGTCACTGGTTCAACCCAGTATAAGAACGCCGATCCTATAGAGTACAGGATGAGGCGAGAAAGAAGACAAATTTCATACTTTCGACCCGTATGAGTCTCTTTCTTTGCAGACGTACAGAAAACATACCTTTTTGTATGTGCAAAAATGAATATACAATTCTCGCAGACAATTGGTGGACTTACTTTGCTATTCGCCATTTTGCACCTCCTTTTCACGCAACGGACAATTGTCCAACATCTTCCTGGCGAATAACTGGATCTGAATGTTACAGAAAAAGTGAAGAGGTTAGTATCTTTTGAAAAATGCTAATGTGGGAGCAGCAGTAAAGTTAGAGACGAACGATAAAGCCTTATCATTTTTAGAACAGCATGCTGTAACAAACGTGTATGTTGATACATGATTACCTGCCACGGAAATAAACATACTCCTCCAACATATTCCTCTTATTCCTATAAAATGTTGCAGGTGTAATTTCCTATGTAGGCAACCGTTATTTTGAGAATCGATAAGTTGACTAAATTTTAATGTTTAAAAAAGAGCAGTCTCAAATTTTTGGAACAGTGTCTACTACAATAATTTTTATACAGTTGTACCTAAAAATTATGTATACAATACAGAATTTTTTACTGTTCGTAACTTACCCTTTCTAAGGTTGGTAAAATTAACATGAAGATACGAAACAAAACAAAAATTGGTTCAAATGGTTCAAAAGGCTCTGAGCACTATGGGAATTAACTGCTGAGGTCATCAGTCTCCTAGAACTTGGAACTACTGGAACCTAACTAACCTAAGGACATCACACACATCAATTCCCGAGGCAGGATTCGAATCTGCGACCGTAGCGGTGGCGGGTTCAAATGGCTCTGAGCACTATGGGCCTTAACATCTGAGGTCATCAATCCCCTAGAAATTAGAACTACTTAAACCTAACTCACCTAAGAACATCACACACACCCATGCCCGAGGCAGGATTCGAACGTGCGACTGTAGCAGTCGCGTGGTTCCGGACTGAAGGGACTATAACTGCTAGGCCATAGTGGCCGGCGATACGAAACAAATGTGTTAAAGCTGTTCTGAACTCCAAAGATGCAGTTTATCAAGTGGTTCAATAAGTTATCACAGCGCAGAATGATTTTGTATAGTTACGGATTTGTTGCAGGTTTATTAGCTTTTTTCTGATCGTACAGTAAGACAAGATCTATGTGTGAAATATCTTGATAATATAGATCGCATAAACTGTCACATTACATAGGGTCAATTGCATCTTGGAAATTTCCAAACAGCCTTATTTAATGATGGTAGGTAGCCTTTATAATTGCCGTCGTCTAAGGGTTGAGTTTTTTTTTTCAGTCAAAACCTCTGTTCAATCTTTCGAAATATATTTCTGTCCATTTGTGAATTTTAAAACTCCTTAACGTAAATTGCTTTGCTGTACATCGCCAGTTACCCTAAACTGCAATAGATGATTGCATGATTTTGTTCTTCACATGATCTAAAGTCATCGTTACCTACGTAAATAGCTGCGCTATAAAAAAAAAATTGTCAGTGTTTCACCAACCGCTCATAGTTAAATCAATTGTAAACCAGGTCGACCTTTTGCAACGACTTTTTTACATTT
This sequence comes from Schistocerca gregaria, assembly GCF_023897955.1. Classification (NCBI taxonomy): domain Eukaryota; kingdom Metazoa; phylum Arthropoda; class Insecta; order Orthoptera; family Acrididae; genus Schistocerca; species Schistocerca gregaria. Next base: position 529,391,828 of record NC_064923.1, read on the forward strand.
CATAAGAAAATAAATAAACCAGACCATGGGAAAACTAAGTTACATTACTCTGAATCACACAAATACATTTATTAGAAGTCTGATCATTTTGAAGATTTGGTATGTCCTGTATCATTCGCTTTCAACGTCTGGCAGTGAGGTAGAGAACAGTTTTCTTTTACATCACACAACAGAAAAAATTTGAAAAAAGAAATCATGGAGGTCGATATATTCAAAGAATTTACTGAGTACAATTTTCTATTCAGCGAATAAATGTCGTGAGTTGAGGGCTCATTACCATTGTGCACTGATCTATTACGAAGCCGTTCCCTGTTTATTTCCGTTTACTTAACGAACAGCTTCAGATGCTATTTATGACATCGTCCTCAGAGTGACAAATATTTCAGCCAACTAACTAAGAGATGAATAAATTGGTCTTTCGTTCGTATATATTACGTATTCAGAACGCATTTTTTTGTAGTCCTTCACTTTGTGTTGTTTCTTCAAGGTATTTACATTTACTAACTATTTCTTTTTGTTTATTAAGGGCCCCTTATGTACCCTTGATTTTTTTCGGGCTGGAATTCTGGGATCTGTTCCATTGACAGTTTATTATGGAAGATTTATTTGAGCAACTGCTTCTTCTAGATTTTATGAAGTTATTGTAATATCGTCTGCGAGAGCTAGGAAGTTTAGCCGTTACATTTCGTTCCTAGATTGCTGGTTTAATTTTGGGGTCTTTCATTGTTATATTTTTATCATCGAATCATTCCATTTGTAACACAGTACTACTTTTAGATATGTGAACGAATATCTAGGCTTGGTAATATAGCCACACGATTCCCTGTTTCTTGGAAAGATTGTCGCCTTAAATTAGATTACGTGGAAGAAGTAAACTTGGTCGTTGAACAAAATTTGTAAGGTAGAGAAGAATGGAATAGCACTGCCAAAGAACCAGTACTTCAGTTGTATATCAAAACAAGAATTTTTTCCTGCCTCAATGGAACAGCAATCAAGGTCCTGCTTCTTATGAACTTAGCTTTTGTTCTAGTTGTTTTATTAGCTGTGGCATAAGTCTCTGCGTAACAGAAAGGAGGCATCCTTATCTTGGTTAAGCGAATTAATGGAATAATGCAGGCAAAGGTTGAAATAAAACACAGATATGTTCTTGTATTTCACGGTGCCAATGGCTTTTAGTTGGTCAGATTTATACTCATGGCAATGACAAACGTTTTTGTACACAGATACACCGGAAGATTTGAGAGAAATATCGCATATCTTATCCTCAGTGAGTGATATCTTTGTAACATATCATACTGTTCGGGAGCCTCTCACTGCTTGTCTGCTGGTGGCTACAGTGCAGTCGGTCGATGCGCACGGAGGCCCAGGTTGACGACACGTTGACAGGCTTCACGTCCAGCGCGCGGTCGATAGCGAGCCGCCCTGTCGGTAAGTCACTTGTTGCGAACCGAACTGCTGGTCTGCAAGCAAAAAGTTCAGCCAATCTCACACTGTTCTTTTCATAGCCAGTAAGGTTGGAAAATGAAGCACTAATATGTATGTCGTGCTGTTCCTTTCACTGTAAATGCTACGTTCAAAATTCATATTACTGTTACCATTTTGTTATCATCATAAGCAATAAATGCAAGTAGTTGTCCAGGTATCCGAAATTCGCTGCAGGCGTACAGTTCCGAATCATCTCTGCAGTACTCTCGACAGATGCAGTATCGCTTTGGATAAGAAGAGATTCTTTCTGATTTCGAGCGGCTAAGGGAAGTGGTCAAGTCCCCCATTCTTGCTTACGAGAAGAAACCAGAGCTCACCACTTGCAGCATAGTCGGCAGGACCGTTTGTGGACCTCTGGTACAGAGCCGAGTGGAGGAGCCGAATCAGAGACTCAGACGGTTTTGCTACCGTGTAGGTTGCTGATTCCTCGACTTGCGTCATAGGGTGGTTTGGTTTTGGGTTCCGCTGAATAGGTCAGGAATCGACTACAAGCATGAGGCAGCTACACGGTTAGTAGGGGCTGCGTGACGTGGATTGGGCGGTTTGTTACATTAACGGGTCTCGGGGACCCGCAAAAACGGGCAGGTCAAACACAGGAAGAACGTATATAGTTTAATCAACAGTATAACGCAGTAATTTGTAGTAGCTATGTCGGGAAAGCACCAGGGCTCCAAGCGCTAATACTTTAGAAAGCACTGATGCTCAGATTGTTATAGGCAGTGTAAGCTGGCTAAAGCTGGAGATAAGTTCAGCCAAAATTTTTGCCGAGGACCTAACGGTGCACGGAAAGGATAAGCTAAACTTAATTGGTGGTGGTGTGTTTTGTGCTGTTAGAAGTGGTTGATCTTGATGCGAAATTGAAATAGATAGTTACTGTGAGTTGGTATGGACAGAGGTCATGCTCATCAATCGAAATTGGAGTTGACTTCAGCGGAAACAGAGGTGCACAATGGTGCAACCAAAATTTTTTATCACTTACCCAGTAATATAATGTGTCTGACAGGTAGCTAAATAAATGTTGAGGACAAACTCAAAAAGTCTCTCCTTGACAGTTCCTATTTCGTAGAAGTACTTTACATCTGCTTAATGAGCAACAGTTATTAATGTTCAGCATGTAGCCACATTTAAAATTAATTTGTGATGTGGAATAAAATGACTCGTTTCACATCTGTAAACGTTTAACGTGCAAATGATCGCGGAACATGAAAGTAACTAACTACCTGTCACGAAAAAAGATTCGCATTCGGGAGGATGACGGTTCAACCCCGCGTCCTAATTTAAGTTTTCTGTAGATTCCCTAAATCGCTCCAGGCAAACGCCGGGATGGTTCCTTTGAAAGGGCACGTCCTAATTCCTTCCCCGCTCTTCCCTAATCCGATGAGACCGATGACCTCACTGTTTGGTTTCCTCTCCCAAACAACCCAACCCTCTCGACAGAAGATGTAGATACGGCAACAACAATAGATTGTAAGAGAAATGCAGAAAATTTGGACATTGCACACTGTCGAGTAAATCATAAAATAGGACCTAGATGTAAGACCGTGGCCGGCCGCGGTGGCCAAGCGGTTCTAGGCGCATCAGTCCGGAACCGCGCGACAGCTACGGTCGCAGGTTCGAATCCTGCCTCGAGCATGGATGTGTGTGATGTCCTTAGGTTAGTTAGGTTTAAGTAGTTCTAAGTTCTAGGGAACTGATGACCTCAGATGTTAAGTCCCATAGTGCTCAGAGCCATTTGAACCATTTTTGTAGGACCGTGTCATCTGAGGCGAGACACAGGAAGTATTACTGAGGAATGACGAGAAGTCTTGAAAATATTCGGTGTGTGTGTCTGGGGCACTCCTTCGTGGACAGCATCAGTGATGGCGGTATACGAATCTTTTTTAAACATTTCCTTCTCATAGTTCAAATATGTAAAACTACAACGTTGTTAAATCACTAAAAAGCAACATAAACTAAATTTCAGTGCATGTTTAATTTAAAACTGTAAAAACAAGACCCGGCTTAGTCACCAGGTGGAAAGTAAATGTAAATGGCAGGAAATAAAACAAAAATATATCGTTTCTTTTATTTAATTTGCTCGTTTGTGTTGCTGTCAGTTTCACCGTGGTGACGCTGTGGCTCAGCCTCTGTGGGTCTTATAGCAAAGCCGCTCTAAAAAATTCACCACGGCAGGCCGCACAGAGGGCTACAGGTGGATGAGGCGGCCTGCAGTTCGGCAGTCGTACGATGGCGGACGCGGCGCGTGTTGCATATGCAGCAGGCGCTCCGCGGAGTCCGGCAGCCTCGCCAGCCCAGAACCCAGATGCAGCCTCGGCTTCGGCGCGGAGAGGCTCGCCGATCCCGGCTTTTATCGGCCGCCTGCCTGCATTCTTCGCCCTTTTACCTTCACGGCGTCTCCCGGCCGAGCCTAAGTGAATCTCTCCTGCAGAATTCAATGTATCTTCCTCCGGCTCACATCTTTCATCCGACGAACTCGGGAGAAGAAGGCGCAGCATATCCGTTCCTGCGGTCGCGTGGCCTGCTCTGTCAACATGGTAGACTGGGGGCTCAACGACAGGCTCACTGAATAAACCCCTAGGGCGTTTCGTCTGGGTCTCCCACCGATGCACAGAAAAAAACCAGACGGATTTTAAATGTGTACTCAACTGTCTCCTGTGAAACGTATGCTGCACTAGATCGTGAAAGTCTGGAAAGTGATATGAAAGCATGCGTCTTATCGTAGCATCCCAGTCATGTTCTGGGGGTGACAAACCAGGGGACTAGAGAGGTCTGTTAGGGATCCGAAAATTTCTCAAGTCGTTTGTAGCGCGGACTGCAGTGTGAGTCTTGCATTATCTCGCCTCCATTTGGAAAGCTTGAGACGCAGGACAAGGAAACAGAGTTTTTCATTCTTGCCAAATACTGGCGAGCACTCAGTCTCCCTTCGATAATGAAGAAATCAATTCTTTTGTCGTGTCATGTAGCTTCTTACACCAAAATGCAAGGAGTCGGACAGCTGCGGGTCTTGAAAATTGCTGCTTACTGTGGCACGGAGTCTTTCGTGTCGATCTGGGTGTCAGAGAGACAGAAGAGAGATCCTTCGCCGAATACATAAAAGGATACTCAATGTCGTTGTTGACTCTGGTTCGACACCATGCAGTTTTTGATGTCTGCTGTTGGGCTTCAAACGTAAAAACGTATGGTAACTCAAATTCTCAATAAAGCTTCCACTAATCTCTTTCTGGCGGCGCATGATGACACGGTATCTGTATCATGTGTTCAGATTTCAGCTCTGTCATCCTTCTGTTTTCCTGGTTGTAGAGCGCCAAGTTTCTGACTCTACATAGGCAATTACTCAAGCACTTTGCTCAATATAAAGAATGGAAACAAAAGACAACAAATTGTGACTTGTGGTTAATAATGTACATCTACGAATGTGGAATTGACCAAGAAGGAGGTAGCTAACGAACAGAAGCGGAATCCATTATGATGTGTGCACCTACTGTCTACAATGACCGTTTTTCGCTGTACGGAACAGAGCGAGGTAGGTCAAGAACATCATCGATCTTATATTCCCTCCATTCTTTTATATGATAGAGCTAACAGTAACATTCTTCAACATTGTCATCTTATAAAAAGCACAGTCCAACAATTATAAGGTGATTTATCCATCCTATCACCAATTAGGCACGTGAAGGACATAACAGAACGTCTTCTGCTCCAGCTACATAATCAGAAACATATGTAGACTGTGTGCACCAAGGTCTGTATACGACATTTTAAGTGCAAAAAATGGCTCTGAGCACTATGGGACTTAACATCTTAGGTCATCAGTCCCCTAGAACTTAGAACTACCTAAACCTAACTAACCTAAAGACATCACACACAGGCAGGATTCGAACCTGCGACCGTACCAGTTCCGCGGTTCCGCACTGCAGCGCCTAGAACTGCACGACCACCGCGGCCGGCTTTTAAGTGCATTTTCCTATGGAGGATGCAACGAGAGCTCCTTACAAGGTACTGAAATACTTGTCGAAAGCATTCTGACAATAGTTTTATGACCCTGTTTCGTCTTTATCTACAATATACACCTTTTACAAAATGCCTTTTTTGTAAGATTGTTATTTGAGAGGGTTGACTTTTATTAAGATTAGTGTTTCTTGTTTACGAAAGTAGATTTTGGAATAGTTTCAGATGCAATCAACAAACACGGGACAAACCTCACCATCAATACTTCCACCTTCATTAATCTTGTGAAGACATGGGTTGAGCACAAGTGAGGACATCGCAGGACGTGGGAACCATGAAAGATTATGCATAAAAGTTAGTTTGTTCCCGTAAACACTATCAGAAGCGAGAACAATTCCACCAGAAAAAAGGCAATTTGGAACTGTGCTACTACGAATGGTTTCTCTGACCTTTTTGAAAAACCACAGACGCTGCCTGATCATACGAAACACGCTGTTGTCCCAGCTAGCTTTATTAGAATCCTACGATGTAAGCCACTTCTGTTGCACAACTACTATTGAATTTTAAGCCTTCATATAAAAGTCCAAGGTCATGCAACTTGATAGTGACCTGAAGTTGTTATTGTGGACACACATGCTTCTACGTTGAAATATCTTTATGCATGCAATGACAGAAGTGAGGAACTTACGTGCGTCCTATTTAAAACAATTTTCGTACACAGAATTTCGGTCTTCGTTTTGCAGTCTGGTCTCTACATAGAGTGAGAAAGTAGACGATGATGAAGTGTTAATTGACTTTGCGTATATACAGAGTGAAATACAACTAGTACACTGATCTCATAGCGCTATTCCTTGCTTACTAACAGTAGAAAATGCCTGTGGCAAAATGTCGACCTGTGCATGTGCAGAAAATTGACGTTAAAGGAAGGCAATCTGGCATCACATGTGGAACAAATATCTTGATTCATTACACAATAGCTCTGCTGTTAAGTTAGTACAGTGGGTAGAATTTTAATTAGAGTACTGGAGTTCGTGTGTTGGATACGTGGTCTATGCATAATTTTATTTCTTTATTCTCTAATTTTGATCAACCCAGTAACGCTGCAGCGTACACGGTTTCTTAATCGATAAACATCCCACAAATAAACTTAATTTTTTTAACAAAAAAAGAAGACGGAGCATGATAGTAACTTGTAAGATAAGACAGAAATATCCATGAAAGGTAATAATCATTTAAAAATAAATTATACATCATAGGACAGAAATAACTACAAAACATAACAAGGTAAAGATGTTAAAAGCACATTCAGTAAGAGAGGTTAGTTGTAATTTTTTGAATTATTAGTCACAATATGTCTTTCACAAAACATACGTGGATCCTCATGGCAGATTCTCAAAGCGATCTACCTGCATCTCCACACCTTCAGCTACTTACAGTGTCATGCTTTCTGAACTATTCGCAGCACAGCTGCATTCCCAGTTACAAGAGCTACGTTGGAGTGAGCTAGCCGTACCGTAGATGCAACCACGACGGAGGGGTATCTGTTGAGATGCCAGACAAACGTGTGGTTCCTGAAGAGGGGCAGCAGCCTTTTCAGTAGTTGCAAGGGCAACAGTCTGGATGATTGACTGATCTGGCCTTGTAACAATAACCAAAACGGCGTTGCTGTGCTGTTACTGCGAACGGCTGAAAGCAAGGGGAAACTACGGCCGTAATTTTTCCCGAGGGCATGAAGTCTTACTGTATGATTAAATGATGATGGCATCCTCTTGGGTAAAATATTCCGGAGGTAAAATAGTCCCCCTTTCGGATCTCCGGGCGGGGACTACTTTAGAGGATGTCGTTATCAGGAGAAAAAAACTGGCGTTCTACGGACCGGAGCGTGGAATGTCAGATCTCTTAATCGGGAAGGTAGGTTAGAAAATTTAAAAAGGGAAATGGATAGGTTAAAGTTAGATATAGTGGGAATTAGTGAAGTTCGGTGGCAGGAGGAACAAGATTTCTGGTCAGGTGACTACAGGGTTATAAACACAAAATCAAATAGGAGTAACGCAGGAGTAGGTTTAATAATGAATAGGAAAATATGAATGCGGGCAAGCTACTACAAACAGCATAGTGAAGGCATTATTGTGGCCAAGATAGATACGAAGCCCACACCTACTACAGTAGTACAAGTTTATATGCCAACTAGCTCTGCAGATGACAAAGAAATTGAAGAAATGTATGATGAAATAAAATAAATTATTCAGATAGTGAAGGGAGATGAAAATTTAATAGTCATGGGTGACTGGAATTCGAGTGTAGGAAAAGGGAGAGAAGGAAACGTAGTAGGTGGATATGGATGGGGGCTAAGAAATGAAAGAGGAAGCCGCCTGGTAGAATTTTGCACAGAGCACAACTTAATCATAGCTAACACTTCGTTTAAGAATCATGAAAGAAGGTTGTATGCATGGAAGAACCCTGGAGATACTAAAAGGTATCAGATAGATTATATAATGGTAAGACAGAGATTTAGGAACCAGGTTTTAAATTGTAAGACATTTCCAGGGGCAGATGATGACTCTGACCACAATCTATTCGTTATGACCTGTAGATTAAAACTGAGGAAACTTCAAAAAGGAGTGAATTTAAGGAGATGGGACCTGGATAAACTGAAATAGCCAGAGGTTGTACAGAGTTTCAGGGAGAGCATAAGGGAACGATTGACAGGAATGGGGGAAAGAAATACAGTAGAAGAAGAATGGGTAGCTTTGAGGGATGAAGTAGTGAAGAAAGCAGAGGTTCAAGTAGGTAAAAAGATGAGGGCTCGTAGAAATCCTTGGGTAACAGAAGAGATATTGAATTTAATTGATGAAAGGAGAAAATATAAAAATGCAATAAACGAAGCAGGCAAAAAGTAGGTTGCAGTAGGTACTGGGAGATGAAGAAGCTTGCACAGGATAGAGTAGCATGGAGAGCTGCATCAAACCAGTCTCAGGACTGAAGACCACAACAACAACAACGAAGGGGTTTAAGTAAAGAAAAGGGAAGTAATGCGGATAATGGACTAGAAAACATGGAAGGGTGTAGTACATAGAAGAGAGGGAATATTCAAAGGCAAAATACGTCTTTAAAAGAGGTTTGATGAAAACAGCTGTACTCTCATTTCTGTGTTGTTGTTGTTGTGGTCTTCGGTCCAAAGACTAGTTTGATATAGCTCTCCAAGCTACCCTATCCTGTGTAAGCCTCTTCATCTCCGAGTAACTATTGCAACGTACATCCTTCTGGATCTGCTTAGTGTATTCATCTCTATTGAGGATACTGAACGGGTAATTCAGTACGTAAGGAAAGTCTGAATGTCATGGGAGACTGGAATGCACTTTTAGAGGAAGGAATAGAGGAAAGGGTTACTGGAGATACTAGAAATGAGATGTGAGGAAGACAGAATGAGCTCAACAGTAAATTTCAGCTAGTAAAAGCGAATACACAACTCAGGAATCACAAGAGGAGGAGATATACTTGAAAAGGCCAGGAGACACGGGTAGACTCCAGTTACGTTACATCATAGTAAGTCGAAGATTCCGAAATCAAATATTGTATGGCAAGATGTACCAAAACAGATGCAGACTCATATAACAATTTAGGAAGGATGACTAGTAGGCTGAAGTTTAAGAGACCAGTGAGGAAAAATCAATTTCGAAAGGAAAGGGATACGGAAGTACTAAGGAACGTAGATACGTAGATACGCTCTTGACCTTCTCTCAGGCTATAGATACCGCTACAAATAAAAAGCTCAATTGGCAATTCAACTGGAATCTCTAAAAAAGGGTATCACCGAAGTAGGAAAGAAGAACATGCGTACAAAAAAGGTAACAGATTAAACCTTGGGTAACAGAAGAAATACTTCAGTTGATTGACGAAAGAAAGAAGTACAAAAATTTTCAGGAAAATTCAGGAACACAGAAATACAAGTTATTTAGAAATGAATTGAACAGGAAGTGCATGGAAGCTACGGCCAAAGGGCTACGTAAAAGACGTGACTAAATCGAAAAAGAAATGATTGTCGGTAATTCTTTCTCAGCATACAGAAAAATTTAACCAGCCGTCGGAGAAATTTTCTCAGCATACAGAAAAATTTAACCAGCCGTCGGAGAAATTTAAGGCAAGAGCGGTAACATTATGAGTGCGATGGGAATTCCACTGTTATATGCAGGAGAGTTAGCGGTTAGGTGGAAAGAGTACACTGAAGGCCCTTATGACGGGGAAGACTTGTCTGGTGAAGACATAGAAGGAAGGAGTCGATAAGAAGAGATAGGGGATCGTGTATTAGGATCTGAATTGAAAAGAGCTTTGGACGACTTAAAAATCAAATAAGGCAAAAGGGATAGATAACATTCCACCAGAGTTCATAAAATCATTTGAGGGAATGGCAACAAAAGGGCTATTCATGCTGGTGTGTAGAATGTATGAAACTGGCGACATACCACCTGACTTTCGGAAAAATACCATCCACACAATTCCGAAGACTGCAAGAACTGACAAGAGCGAGAATTATCGCACAATCAGCTTAACAGCTCATGCATTCGAGTTGCTGACAAGAGTAATGTGCAGAAGAACGGAAAAGAAGATTGAGGCTCTGTTAGTTGACGGTAATTTTGGCTATAGGAAAGACAGAGGCAGCAGAGATGGACTTCTAATATTACTATTGGTAATGGAGCAAGAATGAAGAAAAATAAAGGCACATTCATAGCATTTAACTACAAAGAAAAAAGCGTTCGAAAATGCAAAGTGATGCAAGATGTTCGAGAGTCTGCAAAGAATAGGTCAAGAAGACGAGTAATATAAAATAAGTAGAAGAACCGAAAGGTAATACTAAGGCTGGAAGACCAAGAACGAAGTTCGCGGATTGAAGAGTGTATAAGAGAGAGATGTGGTGCTTTTTGCCCCTAATGTTCAGTCTATACATCGAAGAAGCAATTAAGGAAATAAAATATCGGTTCAAGATTGGGATTACAATTCAGAGTGAAAAGATGTCAATGATAAGATTCGCTTATGACATTGATGTCCTCATAATGAACAAGAATTACAGAATCTATGGAATGGAATGAACAGTCTAATGATCACAGACAGTAGGTCGAAGAAAGGTGAAAGCAATTGGCAGTAGCTGAAATGAGAACAGAGAACTAGGGAAGACGGAGGAGTTGAAGTTAAGGAATTTTGATATTACTCTGAAAAAAAAAAACATTGACGGCCAGTGCAAGAGGACATAAAAAGGAGGATTAGCACTGGGAAAAATGGCATTCCTTGTCAAGAGAAATCTACTAGTGTCAAATATAGGCTTTAAGTTGTGGAAGAAATTTCCGAAAATGTACGTTTGGATCACAGAATTTTATGGTACTGAGACATGGACCGTCAGAAAACGGCAGCAGAAGGGAACCGAAGCATCTGAGATGTGGTGCTGAAGAAGAATGGTGAGAATTAGGTGGACTGACAATGTATGGAATCAGGAGGTTCTCCACAGAATCGACGAGGAAAGAAATATTTGGAAAACGCTTAAAAGAAGACGGGACAGGACAATAAGACATCTTTTAAGCCATCACAGTTCAACTTCCATGGTACTGGAAAGAGCTTTAGAGTGTAAAACATGTAGAGGAAGACAGGGATTGGAATACATTCAGCAAATAATTCAGAATATAGGTAGTAACTGATACTCCGAGATGAAAAGGGTGACACAAGAGAGGAACAATACTCGGTGGGCCGCATTAAACCAGTCAGAAGACTGACGACACATTCACAAAAAAAGCTCTGCTTGGTAGTATAATGGGATTAATAATCCGAATGCACAGATATTGTCAGTTTATGTAAAATGTCTTACTAGCTTGTACTTTACGTTGATAGACTTCTGGGAGCACACCCGGATGCACACTGCTTTCACTACAAGAAAAACCACTTAGAACAATGTTAAGCATAAATACTTCTAATATAGCCAAACCGGGTCCCCTTCTGAAGGACTCGCTGTGTCAGATTAACAAATGAAGCGTGGCATAAACATCCAATGCTGGTGAAGTAACGTTTTGCTAACACAGCTCCTCGCGGTGCATCACACGTTGATAAATAGCCGGAACAATCTGTCCACTGTAATGCGTGGTATCACTGCTCTCTCCCACACCAGGTGGCGTACGCAGTAAAAGCTGTAGCGCAAGAACCGGCGAGCAAGACCTAACTGTCCCTCCGCCGTGTGGCGCTAAATTCTCATTTTTCCGCTTCGCGCGCCGGCTATCGGGCCGCGGCGGAGACCACAGCAACACAGACTTTGAGCGCTCTCCTCAGGTGTCAACAGGAGCTGCCATAAGAGAAATTACTTTCTTTGGTGGTCTGTGTGCATTGAATAGATAACAGTTTGTAATTTGGGTACTAGACAACTAACAGCACGCAGTACGTTATCAGACAATTGCTTATGCGTAATATTTTAGAGACAACAACCAAATATGATCAGAAAGATCAAGCAGATTCTTTATTCAGTAATGAATTATGTGTCCTAAATTATTACCAACAATTCATATAGTATAATTGGGAAACATTTTCATAGTGGTTATTTCAAACAGTTACTAACACTACAGAGTCACTACAAAGCTGGTACAGCCACCTTTCAATCAACCTCTAAAATGATACCTACCTTCAACTCTTCGGAAAGGTTACCAAACATATTTTAGCGAAGATTATAAGTACGAATTCATGCTTCCTGGAATTATTACCACGCTGATAACGATACACTCCGAGAACGTTATTGTCACTCACTTATTAATATAAAATTAAAGCATGGAGAGAAACGAAAGTTACAATATAGAGAAATAGTTTGTTCGTATTTTATAACGCTGAGAATTCGAGTGCATTGCTGAATTCTTCTGGTTACTAATCGTTCAGTACTGCGGCTGTAGCTATGATAGACACTTTCGTCATGGGTCACATAGATTCAACATGCTCCTTTGCAATTTCCTCTTGTATTCTTTCTTCAATGCGAGCTCGTGCTCCGTCCGTAATGACTCATCGTCGACGGGACGCTAAAGAATAGTAATCCTCCCTCTTTATTGATTACTACATTCAAGTATTCCGTAGCTTAGAAACGTGACACTTCACTTACTTACTTTCTGTCCTCTTTATTTTATAATTGCCATCACGATGATTTTCTAGTGACCTGGCATCTTAGATCACGACATAGCTATTACGGAAGAGGTCGCCTCTAACTCTCTCTCTAGATGCCCTATACAATCTTATCTTCAGTTTGTCACTGCCTCTCACTGACTGACTCTTTCACTCAAGGGCTCAATTTGCCGTCTTCTCACCTACATCATGCTTTCCCTGCGAACTGTATTGATGCTGCACTGGTATTAGCACAAAATTGCACTCAGCTACACATAAGCACTGATCATTGAGTGGGTTCATGTTATTCCATGCTAAAAAAAGAAACTAATCTCCGTCACAACAAGTCTCGGAAGGCCCAACGTTACCGTCAGACCACAGTGTCGTCCTCATCCGATACGTGTTACTGGATGCGGATCTGAATGAATATGGGTCCAGCACACCAATCTCCAGGCCGCTGTCAGTTTTCATGACCGGAGCCGTTACCTCTCAGTTAAATAGATCCTAATCAACTGATGCTACAAGGGATGAGTGCATCCTGGTTGCCAACAGCGCTCGGCAGATTCCAGTGATTACCCATCTAAGTGCTAATCAAGTTCGACAGCGCTTAAGTCAGGTCAACTGATGGCAATCGATGTTACCACTCCGGAAAGGTCTTGATTTCAAATATTGTGTTCTTCTACAATTTGGATCGCTCTGTCATGTAGTTGAATTACATACGAGTGTCAAAATGTTCACAGCTGAGTAAAAGAAAATGCGACCCACTTCCGGGAATGGGTGAGTGGAAACTGTGACGGCGCTGGAACATTCCGGTGGATTACTGAGCAGTATTGTTGTTGTGTTGTCACCTTCAGCCATAAGACCGATTTCATGCAGCTCTGCATGCTACTCTATCCTGTGCCAGCCTCTTCATATCCAAGTAACTGCCACAACTGATATCCTTCTTAACTAGGAAGTGTATTCGTCTCTTGGTCTCCCCGCCTCCCTCGACGATTTTAACCCCCCCCCCCCCGCCCACGCTTCCATCCAGTACTAAATTGATCATCCCTTGATGTCTCATTATGTGTACTAATAACCGATCCCTACTTCTAGGCAGGTTGTGCCAGAAATTTCTCTCCTTCACAATTTTATTCATTACCTCCACATTTGTTACGTGATGTACCCATCTAATTTTCAACTTTCTTCTGTAGCACCATATTTCAAAAGCTTCTTCTCTCTTCTTGTCTAAACTTTTTATCGTCCATGTTTCACTTCCATACAAGGCAACTCTCCACACAAATACTTTCAGGAAAGACTTCATGACACTTAAATCTATACTCGATGTTAACAAATTTCTCTTCTTCAGAAACGATTTTCTTTTCATTGTCAGTCTACATTTTATATACTCTGCTTCGGCCGTCATCAGTCATTTTGCTGCCCAAATGGAAAAACACAGCTTCTACCTTAAGTGTCTCATTTCCTAATCTAGTTCCCACAGCATCACCTGATTTAATTCGACTGCCTTCCTTTACCTTCTTTTGCTTTTATTGATTTTCATTTTATTTCCTCCTTTTAAGACTCTGTCCATTCCGTACAACTGCTCTTCCAAGTCTTTTGCTGTCTTTTAAGGAATTACAATTTCAACGGCAAACCTGGATTTTAATTCCTCATCAAATTTTTTCTTTTGCTTTCTTTACTGATTGTTCAGTTCACAGATTGAATAACATCGGGGATAGGCTACAACCCTGTCTCACCCCCTTCTCAACCGTTGCTTTCCTATCGAGCCCCTCGACTCATTTAAGTGCCTTCCGGTTTCTGTACAAATTCTTAATAGTCTTTCGCTCCCTGTATTTTACCCCTGCCATCTTTACAACTCGAAGAGAGTATTTCAATCAACATTGTCAAAAGCTTTCTCTATGTCTACAAATCCTGTAAACGTAGATTTGCCTTTCCTTAACCTATCGTCTACGAAAAGTTGTTGGGCCAGTATTGCTTCGCGTGTTCCTACATTTCTCTGGAATCCAAACTGATCCTCCCATAGGTGGGCTTCTCCCAGTTTTTCAATTCGTCTGTAAAGCATTCGTGCTAATAATTTGCAACCGTGACTTATTAAACAGATAGTTCGACAACTTTCACACCTATCAACACCTGCTTTCTTTGAAAATGGAATTATTATATTATTCTTGAAGTCTGAGGGTATTTCACGTGTTTCATACATCTTGCTCACGAGATGGAAGAGTTTTGTTTTGTCATGGCTGGCTCTCCAAAGGCTATCAGTAGTTCCAAATGACTGTTGTCAACCCCTGGGGCTTGGTCTTGACTTAGGTCCTTCAGTGCTCTGTCAAACTCTTCACGCAGTATCATGACTCCCATTTCATCCTCATCTACGTCCTCTTCCATTTCCATAATATGCCCTCAAGTATCTCGAAGTTGTATAGACCCTCCATATACTCCTTCCATCTTTCTGCTTTCCCTGAGCTCTTCTTTTCTCCAAAGATCTCTTTAATTTTCTTGTAGGTGGCATCTGTCTTACCTTCACATGCCTTGAGATGACTGGATGTTTGTGTTGTCCTCATCGTTTCATCATCATTCATGAAAGTGGCGAGACTGCACTGAGCAACGTTTGAGAATTTGTACGGGCGCTGATAACCGTGCAGTTGAGCGCCCCACAAACCAAACATCGTCATAATATATCTTACCCCAGTGATATATGCCTCTACATCCTTGGATTTCTCCTCTAGTCATTCTCACGTAGCCATTTTGCACTCCCTGTTGAACTCATTTTTGAGACGTTTATATTCCTTTTCGCTTGCTTCATTAACTGTATTTTTATATTTTTGTCCTTTCATAAATATTTCTGTGTTACCCAAAGATTTCTACCAGCCCTCGTCTTTTTATCTACTTGATCCTCTGCTGTCTTCATTATTTCATCTTCCAAAGCTATTCATTTTCCTTCTGCTGTATTACTTCTCCCTATTCTAATCAATCGTTCCATAATGATGTCTCCGAAACTCTCTACAACCCCTGGCTCTTTCAGTTTATCCAGGTCCCATCTCCTTAAATGCCGATCTTTTTGCAGTTTCTTTAGCTTCAATCTGCTGTTCATAACCAATAAATTATGCTCAGAGTCTACATCTGCCCTTGGAAATGTCTTACAATTTAAAACCTGGGTTCTAAATCTCCATCATACTGTTATTTAATCAATCTGAATGTTCCAATGTCTCCAGGTCTCTTTCACGTATACAACCTTCTTTCACGGCTTTTAAACCTATGAATAAGTTGTGCTCTGCGCAAATTCTACCAGGCGTCTTCTTCTTTCATTCCTTACCCCCCCCCCCCCCTCCTTCATTCCTTGTTCACCTTCTACTTTTCCTTCTCGCCCTTTTGTTATTATCTTCCAGTACTCCATGACTTTTAAATTTTGGTTTCCCTTAACTATTCGAATAATTTACCTCATCATACGTTTCTTCACTCTTCATCATCTGCGGAGCTAGTTGACATATAAACTTGTAGTACTGTGATAGGTGTGGGCTTCGTATCTATCTTGCCTACAGTAATGCGTTCACTGCGCTCCCCATAGAAGCTTAACCGTATTCCTACTTTTTTATCCATTAGTAAACCTGTTCCTGAGTTACTACTATTTGATACTGTATTTATAACGCTGTATTCCCCTGACCAGAAATCCTGCCCCCCGTGCCATCGAACTGCAGTCATTCACACTATATCTAAGTTCAACCTGTCCGAGTCCCTTTTTAAATTTTCCAACCTACCTGCCCGATTAAGGGATCTGACATTCCAGGCTCCCATCCGTAAAATGCTACTTTTGTTTCTCATGATAACGACGTTCTCTTCTATAGTCCCCATCCAGAGATCCGAATGGAGGACTATTTCATCACCGGAATATTTTACCCAAGAGGACGTCATCATTACTTAACCATACAGTACAGCTGCTTGCCCACGGGAAAAATTATGGCTGTACTTTCCCCTTGCTTTGAGCCGTTCGCTGTACTAGCGTCGTTTTGGCGGGATTACAGGGCCAGGTGACTCAATAATCCAGGCTGTCGCCCCTGAATCTACTGAAGAGGCTGCTGCCCCTCTTAAGGAACCACACGTTTGTCTGGCCGCTCATCAGATAGTCCTCCATATTGGTTCCAACTACGGTACGGCTATCGCTGACGCACGCAAGTCTCCCCACCAATGCCAATGTCCATTGTTCACGGGAGGGGTGCAGGCCTGAACAATATTAAGTCATTGATTTCCTATTGCGTACGCGTGTCAGTATAGTCAGTACGCACTGCAGGCATCAAGTGAAGGAAAACATAAGGAAGAATCGTACAAAAAAATGTTCAAATGTGTGTGAAATATGATGAAACTTAACTGCTAAGGTCATCAGTTCCTAAGCTTACACTACTTAACCTAAATCATCCTGAGGACAAACACACACACCCACGCCCCAGGGAGGACTCGAACCTCCGCCGGAACCAACCGCACAATCCATGACTGCAGCGCCTTAAACCGATCAGCTAATCCCCCACGGCGAAGAATTGTACAGAGGTTTCCATAAGTACCTCCAGGGTGTCAGAAGGCGACTGTGCGAAAATTATAAGACATACAGAAAATAGAGATATATAACTGGATGGAGTATATTTGGAAGATTTTAACCAACTTGAGGGCACCATTTCTGACGTGGCAAATGCCAATACTTGCATGCAATTCATCAAAGTCGTTGGCACAGAGAGACGAGGTAGCATCCCACTTTGGAAACCCGTACTTCGGGTTGCCTACCTACAGGTGCTTACAAATTTTACACGACAGCACGAACAGATGTTTGGTCTGCTTGTTTTGACACGCCTGGAGAGTTGGAGAGATGTTCTATTCACTAATACGAGACAGTTTCCTGTGCGTCTTGTTGTTCTGCGTTATTTTATGAAACCCCTGAGATATTTATAAATAACGTTGCCGGGAAATACAAGAAAAAAATTGTAGTTTAAATTCTTATTTACGATTTATTTTTGTTTACATTGTTTCTTCAAATGCATTGAAAGTTACGAACGATGGGGCTCCAGTTAGTTCAAATGGCTCTGAGCACTATGGGATTTTACAGCTGTGGTCATCAGTCCCCTAGAACTTAGAACTACTTAAACCTAACTAACCTAAGGAAATCACACACATCCATGCCCGAGGCAGGATTCGAACCTGCGACCGTAGCATTCGCACGGTTCCAGACTGCGCGCCTAGAACCGCGAGACCACCGCGGGGCTCCAGTTAGTAAAGCGGGAAATATCTCACGACTGTCAATGCCAATTCCCAAAGTGAAGTTGCTTTTCCGGCTGCAAAGAAGGATTAGTAATAAAAATTACGAGGTGTTATTTTGTATATATAACTCGGTGTTGTGTAACTCAGGTAGTTTTATTTCCAATGTTCTTTGTAAAGAGCGAGTTGCTCATACTATTGTGTTTTTCTTGAATATTAGGAGACATTTTTAAGTTTTATAGTGCTCGTGTGCACTTTCAAACCTAACTATTTGTACATTCATGATTACTAAGCCAGATGTTAGATGGTGAAAGAAAATGATTCACAAATTAACCATGATTCTTTTCTGCTATTCGAAGAACCAGATGCTAACAATAATTTTTACTTATTTATTAATTATCTCTTTTATGATACATTCAGGAACTTTTATCAGTCTACTCCTATGTAATGTTTACGTAATTTCAATCGTATTTCAAACTTAAGTGTTTCATGGTTTGTCCGTCTAGAATAATTACTCTGAAATTTCTAGAGTTCCTGTCATTTTTAGTTCAGTAAGAGAGTAATACAAATTTCTGTTTCTCGGTGGTGATTATAGGATTATAATTAGATTGGGAATGACAAGGCTGATTTGTGTTAATTGCTGTGTCGAAAGCAGAACGCTCAATCGATTCAAAACTTACAGTTCAAACCTCAGGCACCTCTGGTTCCTTGGCAAAGAGCCTGGGAGAAAAGTTATTTATGTATATTTATAAGAAATATAAAGTGGTCTGAGCACAAAGATACAACAGAAAACCAGGCATCAGCATCCCTCGATGCCCTACAAGATTATAAAAGCCATTGCCCTGCCTTCCGAAACAGAATCTTACCTTCGGTTAATTACATCGACATTACCTTAAAAGACATTTGGGGAAAACTCTAACGCTTGGAACTGATAAAGACTGCCTTTATGATTGTATTTCACGAACTTCTGAATAGGTATCCTGATTACGTGCAGACCAGTGCTTTGATGTCCATACACTAACCACTTTACCGTTTAATCAACGTACACATTCTGTTTTATCTCTCGTTGACCTTAGCATTAATCTGAACAGCAGAGCACAAACACACATTGCCATCAGAACAAAATACTGTCTCTCCTACCAAAATCTTTGAGGTACCAGGGAACCCGATGACGATATTCTGCGCAATAACATATCAGAAATCCAGCTATACCTTAAAAAGACAGCTGAAAACGTCTCCTTCAAAACAAACAAGTTTCTTTGTTTATGTACTCACCATCCACCCAGTTACAACTAAATGCCGCCCTCTCGCACACAGACTCTCTTGGTTCGCAATGTCCCAGCTGGAGCAGTGTTCCTGAATTTCTTTGTATTTCATTCTTTATGTCAGATCATTTCACTTTTGACACTCACTCGTGATTAGGTTTGCTTTTTCTACCAGTGTTATTATTATAATTATTACCATTACTATTATTATCATTAGTAATAGTTCATTAGTGTTGGTATTATAATTTTTGATCCAAGTAAAAAAAAAATGAGCTGCAAATCCGGTTTCAAATCGTTCTTTCTGTTTTATTTTTGTCATTATTATTGTAATTATTATTTACGAAATTGTAATTAGAATTATTTAACTAAAATAATTCATTAGAATTACCCACAAAACCGACAGAAATCGATGCTATGCAGTTGAATCCATTGCCGTCATAAGTATTATCACATGCATTCAGCGCCGTCTCTTTACAATAATTCTTTTTCTCTACCTGACCACGAGCGAGCTCTCTTTCGTGCCCCCTTCTCGACGTGGCACGTGTCAGCCAGACCGGAGATTGTCTGGTTCTAATCTCGATGATGGACAGCGGTCTGATCGCTGGTGAGAGAAACGATGGCGTGCAGTTTTTAATCACCAGGCGACGCCTCAGTGAGAACCCACATATCTCCGCAATACCCGCTGGAGATTAACTTTTCTGTTACGGAAACGAATACCAGCAGTATTAAGCGTTCACATGAAACATACCATTTCTCCCATCCTTACTCTCCAGTTCGGAAGTAAAGTGCTGCCTGCGCCCTAAACATAGTGACTACTTACAAAATAGTCGACATACAATTTCATTATTCCAACTAAAGCAACGAATTTCAACCTATTAGTTTCTTTCTTTTTATGGCTCCAATGTGTACTGACTAGGATGCATGCCATGGAAAATCAGTGGCTTAATAGTGTTCAGTAGACTGCTGGAGATTCTGGTGACGTCACAGTTTCCATTCATTTAGAAGTATATTACCCGTCTGCTTCCTTTATAACTTGGAAGCAAAGATCTCCGTCCCTGTCAATGTCGTGTGAAACTAGAATCCAAACAACACTACGCTAAAGGAAAATAACTGCTAACATGTAGCGTCAATGTTTAGCAGCATCAACATGTAATGGGCGATCAAAAAGTTTCCGTTAGAAAGTAACTCCCGGCCCCCATTTCTATGCTTATATACCAGCGTCGGAGTCGCCCTGCGATGCATGCACCCTGCAGAGACGCTTTCAAATGGAAGCTATTTGAACGCCCCTTATTCTCTGTTCAGAGGGTTTTTCTTCTGTCCTTCTATTACTCTTTGTCATTAGGACATCCTAGTTCCACTTGCATCTTTCGTCTAAGATCTTATTTCGCTTTGCCTCCTTCTACCTTTCTGTTTTTTTTTACATTTACTCAGTTAATATTACATTTTCCGCAATTCGTCTTTACTTGTATTTTAGGTGCTTTGAGATTAATGTTCAGTAAAGTGACTCATTATTCCGATAAGTATGAGATGTGTGAGAAAAGTAATGAGACTGAAGATACTACGAGGAATCTGGAAATGCTGTGTTGTTCTACGTGTGTCGATCGGTGTTTTTGTATCCACTCGAGATGCTCAGTCTAAGTTTCGGCTCCGTACATCTATCACGTGATTTTCGAGAGCGCCATCACTGACGTCGTATTTTTGTAGTGTGTTGAGAAAATGGGACAGCGGAATTTAGAGCAACGTTATGCAGACACGTTTTGTGTTGAACTTGGGGAATCCAAGAATGTGACCTTTGAAAAGTTGAAACAGTTCTACGGGGAACATTTGATGTGAAGAACACAAGTTTTTGCGGGCACAGTCTATTGAAAATGAAGCTCTCTCAGGGAGACTTCCGAAAACGTTGAACGTTTGCGTGATCTTGTGAGATCAGACCTACGTTTAACAGTAAGAATGCTGGGTGACCTGTTGAACACTTTCACTTTAGATCAAATTTTGACTGACAATTTGCAGTGCGAAAATTTTGTGTCAAAATGGCGCCGAGAGACCTCAAAAGTAAGCAGAAGGATAATCGAAGAAAACTGTGCATTGAACCTCTTTAGGGGATTCCCAGTGACTACGAATAGTTTAGTTTTGTGATCAAAGGTGAGGTATGAGAAAATCGAAGATAAATAAGTGCTGATTTCCATGTTAAGAAATGTAGTGCTTATGTGCACTATTATGTGAGATCCAGAGTCCATTTATGACTCATTTCCGTAGTTATAAGTAATCACAGGCATTATTACACGAAGCATAGTGCAGCTGTATCATGAGTATAAAATATAGGGAGTGAATAAGGCAGGGATAAATTCGTGGTTTAGGTAAAGTTACAGTCTGGATAGCCTGTAAATCGCGGATCCTTAGACACTGTTTCACAATTCGTCATCTGAAGGCTGTATTTTCAAGTCATGTTATCTTGAATATTTTTTTGAATATCAGTAGGTATGTCAATGTGAGTTTTGGCACTGAGCAGAGTCATTGCTTGCAGCGGTAGATATGGTACCCAGTGACAACTCAACCAGTGATATATTAAGTTCTGCCAAGTACAGTCGTGAGCGTAATGAATGTTGTCATTGCAGCTTTCTCATTTGTAGTGTATTATCGCCGACATCAGTAAGGTTCCATTACTTATATTGCTGCAGACAAGAAAAGAATCTCAGTGGATAAGGTATAGAAGGAAAATAGCATAAAGTGAAAATGGGACCTATTGAGGCAGTAAATGTCTTGAAGATAGCACAGTATGACAGCAGTGGATATTAATACAAAATCGTAAACTTATGCACCTACGAACTGCGTTATTTATGACTGCGTTACCAATATATAAGTGAGAAATTGGGTCCATAGATCATTATTTAACAATATCGTACATACAGCATGTTTTAGACTCATAGTTGAGCTATTCTAGTAGTAAACCTGTGATAAATACATTTACCGTAGTGACTGTGAACAACAGTGGGTACATGTAGAATAACAGTAGCTAACAGTAGCTGTGCCAATAAGTAAACTTGAAAACTTAATCTATACAGGCAATAATTTTAGAAAATAGTACATCAAGATTGACATTAATTAATGACAAAATACACAGTTCATAATTAATCTGTCTATATGTTGTCAGAGCCCACAAGCAAGATCATTAGAGCAGAATATCTCCACAGTACATTAAATTTGAAAACTGCATTCGTTGCAAATACTGACTATATTTAAGTAATATATCTTGCTGAAGAAATGTCTGAATTAAATCTTGAAGAGTATTGTTATGGTCAGACCAAGTGGACCCCACAATTAAAATGTCACCAACATACGCGTTTATTATGTCTTTCAATTCATCCAGTATTACTGTGTTCATACCTTGTACGAATGCAGCAGAAGATATTGTCAAACCACATGGTAGCTTACAAAACTGATAGCAATTGCCAAAACAGAGAAATGCCGTGTATTTTCTACAGTTGGGGTGAAGTTCAATCTGCCCAAAACCCGCTTTTAGATCTAGTGTTGTATAAACAGATGTACCATGAAATTTTTGTACAAGTTCGTCTTAAGTCTGTAGTCGATCAGTTTCCATTACTGTAATGTAATTCATCTGGCGAGAGTCGAGAACAATGCGTATTGATCCATCTTTTTTAATAACAGTTTGTAGTCGATTTACATAGTAATAGCCTGGCTTGAAGTTGCTGTCTGACCTGTTCTATATAAACAAATGGAATGGAATAATTGTTAGATCTGGAAGAATCGGGAGGTTCGACCTGAAATTAATATAAGAAACCTCTGTTACTACATGGTATGTCATCAACGACTAACGAATACTTTAGTAAAATGTCACTTAACTGTCATCGTTTGTCATCAGTTGTTGCTTGGCCTTCAATTACCTTGTTTGGAATTGTTTATTCAGTGTCATATTCTGTATCGTCTGCTACATTATTGCTATGGAAATAAGTGTCAGTGTAAAAATATGTATGCAAATGCGTATTTTTGGTAACAGAAATAAGTTAAATTTTATTGACGTTTTGTTCCGCAGATGATAAAGTTGGTGAAATTTCAAAGCAACCTGCTTGTCATGTTCATTTCATATGAGATTCAACTTTTTAAAATCCAAAATAGCATTATGTTCGATCAGAGAGTCCATTCCTAACGTTATGTCGGTGGTGAGTAAGGATACAATACAATACAAGATTAGAATAAAATGTATGGCCATGTACAGTGAAAGATAAATGTGCTTGAAGTTTCACGCCGACGCTGTTGCCAGAAAATGAGCCTTGTACTTCTGTTTTGCTCAGTGGAAAAGTCGGACAGGACTTATCGAGGTTACAGTTATTAAATGCAGCATTACTTATCACAGTAACAGGTGAACCTGAATCAATCACAGCAGTAAATTAATGTGTACCTATTTGTATTTCAATGATGGGGTGTGAAACTGTTTTCTTAGCCCCATTATTTTCTTGTAAAAGCGTTTCTGTAACGTCATAGGAAGAGATTACATTTTCAGTTACTGTTTCGTGAGGTTCTTTGCTGATCGCCGTTGCAGGCTAGAGCAACAGGGTTGTCTTCTAGTCATGTAGTATTCGGAATTTGATTGCTTTTGGAAGCTTGTTTTGGTATCTCAATAATTTGTACAGTTATGCTTTTGTTGTCATTAGGGTTTTGAGATTGGTGTAAACATACGCCACATTCATTCAGAGTAAGTGGAGGTGTTTGTTGAAATTGTTCTTGATTCTGGAAAAAATTGTTATTACCATACTTACGCTGAAAATTCTGATTAAGACCTCTTCGTTTGTTGCTGTAATTAGTGTGATACGAAACATTTCGTTTGAAATGCAATGTGTGGCTTTATACACGAAATTATTGCCTTTTGGTGTAGTATTATTGCTACCCTGTTGCGTGTTCACAAAAATATGTGGCGAACCGGTGAAGTTGGGTTGACCTTGCTTGGAGTATTGTTGCCCGGAATTTCCTACTTGCTGGTTTTGTTTGTGAAATTGATGTTGAAAATCCTGGTTATTGCTGCCAAGCTTTTGGTACTGTTGTTGGTTTTGTGAATACTGATTATGAAAATTTTAGCGCCTGTGAAAATCATTCTGGAAGTTAAAACTTCCTGGCAGATTAAAACTGTGTGCCCGACCGAGGCTCGAACTCGGGACCTTTGCCTTTCGCGGGCAAGTGCTCTACCTTCTGAGCTACCAAAGCACGACTCACGCCCGGTACTCACAGCTTTACTTCTGCCAGTATCCGTCTCCTACCTTCCAAACTTTACAGAAGCTCTTCTGCGAACCTTGCAGAACTAGCACTCCTGAAAGAAAGGATATTGCGGAGACATGGCTTAGCCCCAGCCTGGGGGATGTTTCCAGAATTCTCATTCTGGAAGTTGTTTCCATTCCTAAACCTCTTATTATGTCCGTCATTAAAATCTCCTGATTAGTTTTGATATCTATACGTATTATTACTGTTGCTATTTTGGGAGAAATTTTTATAGATAATGGAATAGTCAGAATGTTGTACTTCTAAGAGTTGTTAAAGATAGTGAAATTCAGGAACGCTTTCTTTTTGTTGTCCCGTTAACAGGATGACTCGTAATGAAAGCGGTAATTTAGAGGTGTAGAGCTGTATTAATGCCGACTGAGTATGTGGCTCAGTAAGGTGCTCATTTTGCTGAACCATATGTTAAACAATTGGCTAGTGGTTGAGAAGTTAGAATTTTCAAAGAACGGTAAACTGATTAACTGATATTTATTTCCTCGTTATGTAGTTTCCGACCAATAAGCTGACAAAATGTCATTTTGAAATTCTTCTAATGAGTAGCATTGTCTGGCAATGGGGCGCTTCCTGGTGGTGGGATCGCCCTCCAAAAAACTGCAAAAAAATTCAAATTTATGGGCAATAGGCCATTTAAGTTGTAACGAGAATGTGAACTGCTGTTCCCAGTGTAAGGAATGGTGATTGGTTTGGTTGCTGCGGAATACGTTGGAATTACGTACTGAAAATAAATGCTTGTAATAGAAACCGCCATGTCGGCAATTTTGTGTCGTTACATTACTGTTAAAAAATGTTTTTATTCGGGGATTGTTTGGCGTCTAATTCTCTCACACGTCGTAATCTTCCAAGATTGGGCTCTAGCGGTGTAGAGTAAAATTTTTCTGACTGATTATGTTAAAAGTTACTATGTTCTTTATTGTATGATGTCTGGTCTTTTAACGCAGCAATTTCATGCAGCAAACTGTTGACTTCACAATCCAGTGCATTGCTATGTGAGTTCAGCTCATTAATAACACGGTTCACATATTGGAATTTTTCCGACTGAATGAAAGGAGAAAGTAATGTGACCTCAGATCTAGTATTGACATTAGTGTATACAATTTCTACTCTGTTCGACAAGTCATCAAATTGTTTTGTAAGTGATGAAATTTGAGCAGTATTATTGGTGTTATTTTCGTCGATCTGTTTGTGCAGTTTCTTTGTACACTTGTTAACTCTGGATATTCAGATTTGACTAGGGAAGAATCAGTATCAGGTCCCAATTGTTCGAGCGTGCTGGTGACGGTTCGTATGTCTTCTTGATGTTTTTCGTATTGTCGACTCAAACGAGTTTCTGCTTGTGTTTTATGCTCTGTAAAATCGGTTTGAGGCTATGTATTCATGCCTTGTTCTGTTCTAAGATCACTGAAAACTTCACTGTAACAATTGTCTACGTATTTTTCTACGTGAGCTACTACATTTTTTCTGATTTCATGTTGCTCGTGAACGAGAGTTCCGCGTATCCGTTCGATCTGTTGCTTTTCTTGGAGCATGGGATCGTTTTGCGCTTGGATTGCAAGTATAATTTGCTCTTGAACTTGGTTACAAACCTCCATGTGCTGATTGAGGTGCTTTCTTGTTATTTAAAACATTTGTTCATTTGATGTCCTATACTAGGGGTCAGTTACTCTTGTTTTTGTGTCCATTGGTTCATCGAGTCACTAACTTGAGGGAAACGTTCGTCTTGTTTCTGCTGTGGCTTTTTATTACTATCCATGATTTCTTGAAACATGATCATATTGACATTAATCGATATTGTCCATCAGTGTTTAAAATATTTTGCGTAAACTGTTCAACGGTATTAGCATTTGACATATCTGTTGAGGTTTGGGTATTTTCATTTTGATTGGATTCTAAAGGTAAATGATCAGAGTGCAGTTTGTATACATGGGAAGTATGTGTCTCAGCGATAACTAATTCTGCTTATGCGCTGCCGAACGCCGTCCAACTTCCCACCGCCTCGTACGCCAAAAGTGAAAATGAATGAATTGCTCGAGAAGGGCCAGTAGTACAGTCTGCCCGTTCACCTGACCTTAATCCTTTGTATTTCTGGCTACGTTGACATTTAAAAGTATTATTGTATCCCTAAACATTTGATAAGCTTCACTTCTACATCTACATCTACATGACTACTCTGCAATTCACATTTAAGTGCTTGGCAGAGGGTTCATCGAACCACAATCATACTATCTCTCTACTATTCCACTCCCGAACAGCGAGCGGGAAAAACGAACACCTAAACCTTTCTGTTCGAGCTCTGATTTCTCTTATTTTATTTTGATGATCATTCCTTCCTATGTAGGTTGGGCTCAACAAAATATTTTCGCATTCGGAAGAGAAAGTTGGTGACTGAAATTTCGTAAAAAGCTCTCGCCGCGACGAAAAACGTCTATGCTGTAATGACTTCCATCCCAACTCGTGTATCATATCTGCCACACTCTCTCCCCTATAACGCGATAATACAAAACGAGCTGCCCTTCTTTGCACCCTCTCGATGTCCTCCGTCAATCCCACCTGGTAAGGATCCCACACCGCGCAGCAATATTCTAACAGAGGACGAACGAGTGTAGTGTAAGCTGTCTCTTTAGTCGACTTGTTGCATCTTCTAAGTGTCCTGCCAATGAAACGCAACCTTTGGCTCGCCTTCCCGACAATATTATCTATGTGGTCCTTCCAACTGAAGTTGTTCGTAATTTTAACACCCAGGTACTTAGTTGAATTGACAGCCTTGAGAATTGTACTATTTATCGAGTAATCGAATTCCAACGGATTTCTTTTGGAACTCATGTGGATCATCTCACACTTTTCGTTATTTAGCGTCAACTGCCACCTGACACACCATACAGCAATCTTTTCTAAATCACTTTGCAGCTGATACTGGTCTTCGGATGACCTTACTAGACGGTAAATTACAGCATCATCTGCGAACAACCTAAGAGAACTGCTCAGATTGTCACCCAGGTCATTTATATAGATCAGGAACAGTAGAGGTCCCAGGACGCTTCCCTGGGGAACACCTGATATCACTTCAGTTTTACTCGATGATTTGCCGTCTATTACTACGAACTGTGACCTTCCTGACAGGAAATCACGAATCCAGTCGCACAACTGAGACGATACCCCATAGCTCCGCAGCTTGATTAGAAGTCGCTTGTGAGGAACGGTGTCAAAAGCTTTCCGGAAATCTAGAAATACGGAATCAACTTGAGATCCCCTGTCGATAGCGGCCATTACTTCGTGCGAATAAAGAGCTAGCTGCGTTGCACAAGAGCGATGTTTTCTGAAGCCATGCTGATTACGTGTCAATAAATCGTTCCCTTCGAGGTGATTCATAATGTTTGAATACAGTATATGCTCCAAAACCCTACTGCAAACCGACGTCAATGATATAGGTCTGTAGTTAAATGGATTACTCCTACTACCCTTCTTGAACACTGGTGCGACCTGCGCAATTTTCCAATCTGTAGGTACAGATCTATCAGTAAGCGAGCGGTTGTATATGAGTGCTAAGTAGGGAGCTATAGTATCAGCGTAATCTGAAAGGAACCTAATCGGTATACAATCTGGACCTGAAGACTTGCCCGTATCAAGCGATTTTAGTTGCTTCGCAACCCCTAAGGAATCTATTTCTAAGAAACTCATGCTAGCAGATGTTCGTGTTTCAAATTCTGGAATATTCCATTCGTCTTCCCTGGTGAAGGAATTTCGGAAAACTGCGTTCAATAACTCCGCTTTAGCGGCACAGTCGTCGATAACAGTACCATCGGCACTGCGCAGCGAAGGTATTGACTGCGTCTTGCCGCTTGTGTACTTTACATACGACCAGAATTTCTTCGGATTTTCTACCAAATTTCGAGACAATGTTTCGTTGTGGAACCTATTAAAGGCATCTCGCATCGAAGTACGTGCCAAATTTCGAGCGTCTGTAAATTTTAGCCCATCTTCAGGATTTCGCGTTCTTCTGAACTTCGCATGCTTTTTCCGTTGCCTCTGCAACAGCGTTCGGACCTTTTTTGTGTACCACGGGGGATCCGTTCCATCTCTTACCAATTTATGAGGTATGAATATCTCAATTGCTGTTGCTACTATATCTTTGAATTTGAGCCACATCTCGTCTACATTCGCATAGTCAGTTCGGAAGGAATGGAAATTGTCTTTTAGGAAGGCTTCTAGTGGCACTTTATCCGCTTTTTTAAATAAAATTATTTTGCGTTTGTTTCTGATGGATTTGGAAGAAATGGTATTGAGCCTAGCTACAATGACCTTGTGATCACTAATCCCTGTATCAGTCATGATGCTCTCTATCAGCTCTGGATTGTTTGTGGCCAAGAGGTCAAGTGTGTTTTTGCAACCATTTACAATTCGCGTGGGTTCGTGGACTAACTGCTCTAAATAATTTTCGGAGAATGCATTTAGGACAATCTCGGAAGACGTTTTCTGCCTACCACCGGTTTTGAACAAGTATTTTTGCCAACATACCGAAGGTAGGTTGAAGTCCCCACCAACTATAACCGTATGAGTGGGGTATTTATTTGTTACGAGACTCAAACTTTCTCTGAACTGTTCCGCAACTGTATCATCGGAGTCTGGGGGTCGGTAGAAGGAGCCAATTATTAACTTAATTCGGCTGTTAAGTATAACCTCCACCCACACCAATTCGCTCGGAGTATCTACTTCGACTTCACTACAAGATAAACCACTACTGACAGACACCAACACTCCACCACCAATTCTGCCTAATCTATCTTTCCTGAACACCGTCTGAGACTTCGTAAAAATTTCTGCAGAACTTATTTCAGGCTTTAGCCAGCTTTCTGTACCTATAACGATATCAGCTTCTGTGCTTTCTATTAGCGCTTGAAGCTCAGGGACTTTTCCAGCGCAACTACAACAGTTTACAATTATAATTCCGACTGTTCCTTGATCCAAGCACGTCCTGTAATTGCCAAGCACCCTTTGACATTGCAGCCCATCCCGCACTTTCCCGAGGCCTTCTAACCTAAAAAACCGCCCAGTCCACGCCACACAGCCGCCGCTACCCGTGTAGCCGCCAGTTGAGTGTAGTGAACTCCTGACCTATTCAGCGGAACCCGAAACCCCACCACCCTATGGCGCAAGTACAGGAGCGAATGTCCCACGCATGTATGGAAATAAAAGCTCAGTCACCGGCCGCACGAGTTTATGATTCTTTGAGCAGAACAGCCGGAAGGTGTTTAAGAATCAGTGGTGATCAAAATGAGCACTACTGTAATGTCAACAGGCAGATGGCCTCCATGGGACGGAATTTTTCTTATCTCAACAACTATTTTCTTCAAGACATTTGTTTGTAACCTGGTTTGTTTCCAGCTTTGACCAGTAACGTTTCCAATAACATGCGAGACACTTTTTCTTAAGCAATCTATATGGTAATTGTAATTTTGAAGATACTTAATTGTTATTGTAGCAACGTCTTTAATTTAACGTATACATAGAGAGAGAGTTGTAGCGAATTTCAGTACGGTCGACTTGAGAGTGCTAGAAACTCTACCAATGTACTAATGTAGGATAAATGAAGAACCAAACACGTAGTTTACTCCGCTTGTAAATATTATATCCATATTTACAAAATATTCCAAAAACTGACATCAGTCACGTCGTTTTCAAGAATTAGTGAATATTGTATTCACAACAACCTAACATCGTGCGCAGTGTTAAGCCCTTTGGAAATCATTTTATGTGAAGGCACTAACATCGCTTTCGCATTACAGGCAACAGATTGAACGGTTTTGATGTATTGTTCCTCAGTAACAACGAAAATCAAGGAATGGAAGTATAGGTTTTAACATTAAGTCGTTGAGGAGGTCAATAGAGGCGGGATAGTCAAACATTTCGTTGCTCCAACTGTTCTTCTAATTGTATTTCGGTACCAGTGACTGTCCGTTTTTGTGACACGGTAATGGATTCTATTACTTCTTCCATGGAAATATGAATCCGTATTTGTGAGACAACGTCGAGCTACTTCTCTGCATATTTTGACTTAGCACCCTTCGTTTTTCGCAAAGTACAAATCAGTCGTTCTGTCAAAAATCTGTTCTGTGTGGGACTTCAAAGTCAGAGTGAAGACGCCTATTATCAGGTGTCCCCGCAGTTCAGCGTAATGCTCGTCGTTCGCATCTTTGTATGTAGTGAATGACATCAGTTGGGTCCCACTGTAAGCACTACATGTATGCTGATGCCCTGTGATGTTAGTGCGGACTTCTTCTCTTTACCGTATTGAGAGCAGAACACATAGTTAAAGCTCTATCCATTCGAAACTTCGCCGCTTAACAGCGATCGCCGATTCAAGGTGTTATGGGTAATGTGGTAGCGTAGCTTTAGATCGAAAGACATATTGAGGATTCTCAAGTGTAAAGACGTGTTGTTTCTGATGTGTGCTAGATATATACCTACTCGCTACGGGTGGGAACGATTTTTTTTATTTGCAAGTTACTATGATGTTTCCTGTAAAAGGAATCTCAACAGAAGTTGGAAATAATTAAGATAAAGGAGGTTGTTTTGTTACTAATGAAATGCGCGTCTTCATAAGTGGTTATTGAGACAATGTATAGCATACAGATCCAATGATTTTGTAAAGTTAATTGTTGATGTATATTTAGTTTGTTGAGTGTTTTAATTGTGACCATTATTAATTTTCAAAGAGTCGAAATACAGTTTTTAAAGTGGGGCCATGTTGTTACTTACCCTAACTCAATATCAGTTCCCAGATTCTTGTCATTTTGATTAACTACTTTTCCCAAGAAGTTATTGTCTCAGTCATGTTCGATTTAATTAAAATGTATGCTAAGCAACAGCCTTACACAATAGCTGCTTGCTAGCTATACAATTTAAAATACTAACAGAGAGCAGTGCGAAGAGCGTTACCACCGCGCAAATAAAAGTAAGAAATTTTATTAATTCAAGGATAGTATTTACTACGCGCAGGGACCATTATTTTCAAACTGATCAAATTGTGTTTTATTACCGGTGCCAATTTCAAATAAATTGTGTTGAATGAGAGTCTGTTCTGTGTTACGTATATACATGCAGTCTTGGTTTCGTTTAAAGCTATTGACAGTTTGGTATTCTCGCAGATAACTTAAATTTACGTTCTTGCAGTCAGAAAAGTTTAGTACAGAATTGCTGAACATTAGTTTTCATGTAACATATAAGGCCCCAGGGGTTTGTCACCTACGATTTCCGCCTATTCGCTGATACTAAACCGAATCTGGTGGCTGCATTCCTTATCACTCAGTTAATTTTATCGGTCTAACGTGTGCGCTTCCAACTCGCCAGTACATAAAATACTGTTAGCTGCGGATCTTCAGCAGTCCATGTCGGAATAGCTCGATGCAACGGTAATGTGCTTGCACACGCTAGTGGTGATACGAATAAAACAGCTCCTCGTGGTGCTTTGAAGAAACCGACCTTGACATTGATAATGTCTATCAGTGTACGTGTTTCGTAGTTATTGATTAACGCCGCTTAGTGAAGCAGTGATTCTGGATTTATTTGAAGTCACCACCCGTTCCAGGCTTAGAGTGATGGCTAGCGTCTCCGCTTCCAGTCCCCTCCTGAGTACATGCCATTTCTTTCAAAAGTCGTCCTAATCTGAATGCAATCAAATATTATCTTCAGCAGAAATCCTCCTATGTACAAATGATTCCCATAGTCACAGATAGGAAAAATTGGAAGTTGTTATACTTTATAACTTTATATTAAGAAATGAAATTCACTTATTGTTTCGGTATAAGCCTCAGCCATCAGCCAAATAGCAATTGGTCAAGTTACCGATGGAATTCTGCATATGTACGTTACACTAATGCCGGCAGAATATTCCGCAATACGGTGTTCTATATTAGTGGCTGACGGGACTGCTGCATACTGTTGCGCGAAGCTGCATTTCCACACCCGACAACGTGACGGAAACCGAACTGCTGTAAAGCTCCCCACTCAGCTGTCAGCGGCATTCCACCGGCACCGTGCATTCCATCACCACTTCTCTGCGCCAGTCATCGATAGACTGTGTGACATTGCCTCATCGAACAGCGTCGTCAAACAGATGAGCTGAGAGCTAGATATAATGGTTCCGGGTTTCGAACTGGATCTGCTGAGGCAAGGTTGCCCGCTGGGTACCATGGCATGACACTCCCGCCAGTCCGGGGTTGAATTCGGTGCATTTACCGAGGGTTATAACTAAAGTGCAGCTGTTCCCGGAAGTCCAATGCCGGTAGTAATTACCGTATGGCAGCGAAACTTGCTTGATATGCTAATGCGATTCTGCGGAACCCACTTACACTATAATTCAATTTTGGCCACCAGGTGCAAATATGGCGCTGTATAGTATCTCGTTGACGTCTCTGGTGCTAATATGAATTTTAACTGTCTGGTGCTAGTAATGAACAAATTTTGTAAGCAGTATTTGATATTAAAACCAACATTATTCTTCTCACTTCCTTGGCCATTTTTTGCCCACTTTCCGTTCCTAATCCACTATGTATGGAAACATTTCTATGGACATGTCTTGCAATCACACAGCAAGATTTGCACATTTTCGTCAAAATAGGAACTAATTTTTTTTCTAGCATGAATCGGTTTCACATAAACACATTACAATATCTACCAAGTTAAGGTGCCATACGATAATTATAGCCCACTGTGGCTCTCTGTGAGTAGCTGCACAGTACTTACAGCCGCCAGGTACATGTGCCAGGCAGCTTGTTCGGTCCGCGTGCAGTGAACGTCGACCCCAGTGTCTAACCACACTTGCTGTAGCATCCGACTTACGAAGGGTGCCCTCCCCGCCAATCGCTGATATGCCGCTACAGGATTCTGAAGCCTCAACATACTCACTCGCTGCGTGTTACTCAGTTCGACTTCAGTCGTCGACCTCCTTATGGAAGCATCCATTAATAAATAATGTTTTTGTTAAGCAACAGTTCTTCCTTCGATCCTCGCCGCGGTTCAGTAGATCTCTACCCCCCCACCCATCCTCACCAAGTGTTCCAAACGCGCAGCTCAGGAGCGGCCGTCCTGCTGCAGCATTGATGTTTAGCGGTCACTAACAACAACACCATTATTTTACACTACTGGCCATTAAAATTGCTACACCAAGAAGAAATACAGATGATGAACGGGCATTCATTGGACAAATATACTATGTACTAGAACTGACATATGCTTACATTTTCACGCAATGTGGGTGCATAGATCCTGAGCTGAGAAATCAATACCCAGAACAACCGTCCCTGGCCGTAATAACGGCCTTCGTACGCCTGGGCATTGAGTCAAACAGAGATTGCACGGCGTGTACATGCAGCTGCAACATGATAGAGACCTGGAGAATGTGCCGGCCAGGGCAGCAGTCGAACATTTTCTGTATCCAGAAAGGCCCGTACAGGACCTGCAAAATGCGGTCGTGCATTATCCTGCTGAAATGTAGGGTTTCGCAGGGATTGAATGAAGGGTAGAGCCACGAGTCGTAACACATCTGAAATGGAAACTCCACTGTTCAAAGTGCCGTCAGTGCGAACAAGAGGTGACCGAGACGTGTAACCAATGCCACCCCATCACGCCGGGTGATACGCCAGTATGGAGATAACGAATACACGCTTCCAATGTGCGTTCACCGCGATGTCGCCAAACACGGATGCGACCATCATGATGCTGTAATCGGAACCTGGATTCATCCGAAAAAATGACGTTTTGCCATTCGTGCATCCAGGTTCGTCGTTGAGTACACCATCGGAGGCGCTCCTGTATGTGATGCAGCGTCATGGGTAACCGCAGTCATGGTGTCCGAGCTGATAGCCCATGCTGCTGCAAACGTCGTCGAACTGTTCGTGCAGATGGTTGTTGTCTTGCAAACGTCCCCATATGTTGACTGAGGGAATGCTCTGAAAAGCATATCATTTGCAAATCAAAGCATCGTCTTCCTGTCGGTTAAATTTCACGTCTGTAGCACGTCATCTTTAGGTGTAACACTTTTAATGGCCAGTAGTGTATATTCAAGACATTGTTTAAACTGTACCTAGGAATTTTTCGAAGTTTATGCTTTTACAAGTAAATGATAAATTTCACAGTGTAAATGCTGTACTTTTAATAGATTAGCATTAGTTTTGAAAATGATCAAATCGGTGTTTTAATCAGCTAAATAATTAAAAATAGGTAGATTAGAGTTACAGTAAATTCCAATATAGGAAATATTTTTTGGAAGGAATGAATAATTGATGCTTTAATTACTATTTGATAGAAATGTAGAATCTAAAGAATTACTAGATATTCAATAATAATGAATAGTCAGAAGATTAAGATAAAATGCAAAGACATTGTATTTTAAATAAATGATTTAGTAATAATGATATTAATAATGATAATAATAATAATGATAATAATAAAAGACCTGATGCGTATTAAAAGAGCTGCATGGACCAATGTCACTTGCGGTTGCCTTGCGAGTGATGAACACATTATTTGGCTTCATTTTTCTCAACTGGTTTGAAGTCTTGCCTGGCTCATTTCGCCAAGTTGTTTCTTCGTTTCATCGTCAGCTGCTGCTCCACGCTGAAGTCCCTCTTCACTTAATAGATAGATTGAAGGCTTACAAATTAACTTCCTGCAACAGAGGATAGAAATTCCTCACTGTCAAGCAAAAGCGTTCAAAATCACATTGATGGAAAAGTAGTTGTTCTTCGCAGTCTTCTTTCAAGTCAAACAGTTGCTCTTACCACATCTTACGAGATTATGCTTACCGGTATGTCTACTGGAAATGCATGGCCTATATCACTGACTAGATGAAAAAAAATTCACTATGCTCTATGCCAGAATAACGACCTAAAAGATTCGTTCAGCTTCAGTAGTCTCGAAAATTATGTTTCGCTGCTTAACGTATCAGTGTTTATGAAATTAAATTCGTGTACATCTTGTTTTTAGTATCTAAGACAACTATCAACAAAGTAAACACAGAGATCTGTTCTTTTGCTACTTTTGTCACTTGTTTGAGTAATACCAGTCCATTTCACGGGTTTTATTGTTCATAGTCCACCGAATCGGTAATACATTTCTGCTGCTAGCACAACCTCAAAACCGCTATGTACTGTGTTTCTGATGTAGGAGGCAGTTACAATACCGATTTCTGGATGCAGGCACACAGTCATAGACTAAGTACAAACACACTAATAAGAAATGAGCACTGAATATTTAGACGAAGTCTACACTAGTGTGAGTACTGCCCATCCTCGACCAAAGTGAAGTAGCCCGCATCTAAACAAGTATGTTTTTCAGAATTTTCTTGTTTTTACCATTTCTGTGTTCCCTCGGATTATGGGACGATTTTTAACACCTCGTGTTCTTCCTCCTATGTCGCTCCACCATTGTTACTGCTGTTAGTGTTGCTATGGTTTTGTGCAGTTCTCCACGGTAGTCTATCCTCTACTACTCTTTTCATCCTGTGTAACTACTGCGACCTACATCCACTTGACACTGCTTACTGCAGTCAAATTTTAGTCTGACTCTACAATTTTTGCTTCTGCCACTTCCCTTCATCCCCATGCCTCAGGATGTGCACTGTCGACTGATCCCTTCTTTAAGTAAATCTGTGACATAAAATTCTTTTTCTCCCCTCCGTTTCCTTTCAGTATTCCCTCGTTAATTATCCAACCTATCCACCTCATGATCAGCATTCTTCGGTAGAATCACATTTCAGAAGTCTCTTATCTCTTCTTGTCTGAATAGTTGTGTCATCCACATTACGCTTTTGCGCAAGGCTACACTCCAAACACTTTCTAGAAAAGAGTTCGTAATACTTTAATTTATGTTGGGCACTAGCAAATTTTTCTTTCTCAGGTATTTCAGACATGCTTTTTTTTTTTGCATTTCGTGTTGTCTCCACATCAGCCTTCATCGCAAGTCGTTTATATAGATGAGGTACACCAGGGGGCCTATAACACTACCTAGGTTAACGCTTGAAATCATTTCTATTTTACTCGATGGCCTTCCGTCAATTACAACGGACTGTGAGCTGTTTGACGGAAAACCATGAATCCACTCTCATATTTGAGACTATATTCCATAAGCACTCAATGTGGTTACAAGCCGCTTGTGAGGTACAGTGTTAGAAGCCTTCTGAGCTGTAAATACGGAATCATTTTGATTTCCCTTTTCGATAGCACTCAACATTTCGTATGAATGGAAAACTAGTTTGGTTTAACAAGGGCGTTGGTTTCTTCACCCTAGTCAACCATTTGTCAATAGACCGTACTCTTCGATGTAATTCAAAATGTTCGAATACAATATATATTTCAAAATCCTGCTGCAATTCGACGTTAGTGATATGGGCCTGTACTTTAGTGGATTACTCCTATTGCCTTTATTGAATATTGGCATGACCTGTGCAACTCTCCAGTCTTTGGGCACGGATCTTTCGTCGAGCGAGAGGTTGTGTATGATCGTTAAGTTTGGAGCTATTGCATCGGCATACTGTGCAAGGAAGCTAAATTGACTTAATTTTCTCCACTACTCTGAGCATATCTACTTCTAGGTTATTTATTTTGGCAGCTGTTCTTGATTTGAATTCTGGAATATTTACGTCGTCTTCTTTGGTGAAGGGATTCCGAAAGACTACATTCAGTAACTCTGCTTTAGTAACACTGTCATCGATAGTGTTTCCATTGTTATCTCGCGGAGAAGGCATTGCTTGTCTTGCCGCTTGCATACTTTACGTACGACCAGAAACTCTTTTGATTTTCTGCCAGATTTTGGGACAAAGTTTCATTGTGGAAAGTATATAAGCATCTCGCTTTGAAGACCGCGCTAAATTTCGAGCTTCTGAAACAGGCCGCCAATCTTGGAAATGTTGCGTTACTTTAAATTAGGCAGTCTTCTTTTCCTTGTTTGTACAAAAGTGCTGTGACCTGTTTTGTCTAACATGGGAGATCAGCTCCGTCTTTTCTTAATTTATTTGGTATAAATATCCCAATTGCTATAGATAATGTTTCTTTGAATTCAGGCCACATCCGGTCTACACTTACATTATTAATATCGAAGAAGAGGAAACTGTCCCTTAAGCAGGCTCCAAGCTAATTTTGGTCTGCCTTTTTGAATAGATATCATTTTCATTTGTTTTTCTTGGATTTGGATTTCTATTCAGTTTCGCTACGGCAGCTCTGTATTCACTAATCATTGTATCCGTTTTCATCTCGATATTAGCTCACGTCTATTTGTTGCTAAGACGTCAAGTGCTTTTTCACGACCGTTTACTCTTCGAGTGGCCTTATGAACTAATAGCTCGAAATAATTTTCAAAGAATGCGTTTAACACAATGTCGTATGACGTTTTCTGCGTACCTCCTGATTTAAACATGTATTTTCGTCAAAATATTGAGGTTAAATTGAAGTCACCACGAACTACAATAATACGATTATGAGGTGGGTACGTTCTGAAATTAGGTTCAAGATTTCTTTGAACCTTTAGCAACTCTATCGCCTGAGTTTCTAGATCGGTAAAAGGATCCAGTTATTATTTTATTCCGGTTGACAAGAATGAATTCCACCCATTATAACTCACAGAAACTATCTACTTCGATTCTGTTACAGGTTAAACTACTTCTAACAGCAACAAACACTCCACTGCCAAATATATTTAACTTATCCTTTCTGAAGACCGTTCGGTCCTTCTTATAAATTTCAGCTGAATTTGTCTCCGGCTATAGCCAGCTTTCACTGCCTATATCGATTTGAGCATATGTGCTTTCTATTAGCACTTGGAGTTCTGGGACTTTCCCAACACGGTACAATTTACAGCCGTTATGCTGATAGTTGCTAGATCAACGTGCTTCCTGTGTTCGACCTCCAGCCTTTGATACCGAAACCTTTTCTGTGTTTCTCGGCGACCCTCTAACGTAAAAAGCGCTCCACTACAGAAGTAGCCACCTCCTGAGTGAAATGGTCTCCTGCCCTATTTAGCGAAACCTGAAACCGCACCATCATGTGGCTCGACAAGGAATCTGCAGGCTACACGGCCGCAAAATCGTCTGAGCCTCAGATTAAGACCCTCTACTCGGCACTCTGGCAAAGGTCGGTAATCGATCCTGTCAACTATGCTGCAAATGGTGAGCTATGCTTTACTCTCGAAAGCACGACTGACAGCCTTTCTCACTTCTGATAGCCGCTCGAAATCAAAGACAATCTGTTGCGATCGAAAGCGACACACATCATTGGTACCAACGTGAGCCGCCACCGGCAGTCGGGTGCGTCCTGCACTCTTCATGGCATCCGAGAGGATCAATTCTGCAATGGCTCTACATAGTACGCACACGGAATTGAAACTGGCTTTCCTTCCCTTTTTGGCAGCCCCATTGCGCGCCCTTCAACCAATAACTCAAACTTATGTGATTCCTCGGATCTTGCAGGCTGATAGGTTTCTTCTGAAACAGGACAGGCGACTGCATCTGGTTGAGGGACATTATAAGTCACAGACAGCACCTGGAACCTGTTCGTCAGTCTGTCCAGGGAGGGTTCCATTCGGCCCCCTAGGAAGTCCTTCGCAGCCTGCTACTCCCGAAGGCCATCTCCCATTCGACCACTGGTGAGAGGTCAACTTCAATGCGAGCTGTAACTGAGCTAGTCACTGGTGCGGACTGATCGGTGGACGCGTGTGTCGTGCTGGACGACCGTTGAATGCCTGTGGTCGGTCCGCAACAGCGATGCCCTTCCACTGTAGCCTCTAGCTGTGTAACTGAAGCCGACACAGCCTGATCCTTGCAGCGAAGTGTCACCAACTCAGCTCGCATACTCATACAGAAGTCACAGACCCTGTCCACATTAAGGACCGTAGAAAATTACACTACACAGACGAACAAACGATCATCGACTAGCCCTGCAGAACTCTGCTGTAGACACTGATGACAACGCAATTGAATTAAATTAGTTGGCAGGGATTCAAAATTTAAAATACCAACGCACACAGGTGTGACTAAATAATTCGCTTCTTGTTAGGAACTTGTATAATGTCACAAAAACGGTTAGTTTCCGACGCAAATGAAAACGAGCGAACTATGTCTAGTAAGCACACAGATTAAGCTGTATAATTCGCTCCTGGTTAGGAACTCATAAAATATCACAAGATCGGTTACTTCCACTGTTGATACTGTTGCTCGGCCAGATGCTGCGCCTGACTGACCGAACTTGTGCCTACTGTCTAGCGATTTCCATAATGGAATGTCCTGTGCATCCAGCTCCGTGTCAAAAGTCTGTTAATTCCCTTTGTGCGGTCAGGATCAAGTGTGAAACCTTTTCACCTGAGTACCTATAAGAGCTCCGCCGCAAAAGCTCTGCCCTTTTATGCCTTGTGTACGCGATACTGCCGCCATCTGTATATGTGCATATCGCTGTCCTATGACTTTTGTCGCCTCAGTGTAAAGCACTTTGACTATGCCAGTATCCCCTCAGTGTCTACGGAAATACGTTAACCTGATTAAAACGACTGGAATAATAACTGGTATGAGGTATTTATTTAAATACCTGTTTCAGGTAATGTGTCATACAGGATTAGTCCCTATTAAGTAAAAAATATGTCTGTAAGGTCACATTCGTCATCCATAATAGTTTAAAGAAAAATCTAGTGGACATGCTTCGTGTAAGAGATCCTTTTACCAACTC
The DNA here is from genome assembly GCF_023897955.1 of Schistocerca gregaria. Taxonomy (NCBI): domain Eukaryota; kingdom Metazoa; phylum Arthropoda; class Insecta; order Orthoptera; family Acrididae; genus Schistocerca; species Schistocerca gregaria. The sequence continues at coordinate 529,431,870 of NC_064923.1, forward strand.
ATATGTTTACAAAAATTTGTGATAATTGTCCGAGATATCGTATACGACAAACTGGCATTGAAATATGTGTATAAAAAACACTCACTGATCAATGTAGGTAATATATATACGCAGAGAGTTTGTTAAATACTGAACACTCCCTAAGAAAATATGAAGAAACAGTAATTTTGCATAAAGCAGGAAACGTTATAAACCAGATTTATTGGAGGATTTTAGATTTTTAAACGTTTAGCTAATAGAGTTGGTTTCACCATGAAGGAACAGCTGCAGCCTAGTAACAAGAATTTCCCTGTTGGCTTCAAGCCGTTACCCGTGGCCGCTTAATGGCGGCTTACCGGCTATGCGTACCGTGTCGAGGACTCTGTTTTCCTCCAACACACTTGCTTGTGTCATCTATCCAGCCATCTGTGCTTAGAGTGCAGTCCAGGTATCATGTCGCAATCAGATACACTCAATATGCTTAAGTATTTCATAATATCATACTTCATTTTATTCTTCGTAGTAAGGGTTTTTATTTATGATCTAAATATTTTTTTAGCTGCTTCGTTTCGTATACTTGCAGCAAGAGTCTATTCCTAGAGACGGAAGATTTTTCCACTGCTACTGTAACTGTTGTAATGCTGTTAGATATTATAGACATTTCTGTTATAAAAAATTTTATGACAGGGATTTTAAATAATTTTATTAGCATCATTTAATTTGTAAAATGTATCATGTACCTGACTGCGTTGTTACAGGTAGGCCTACAATGTTGATCAGACACGCAATACCTTGTGAGACATAAGCTATTCAGCAAGATTGTTCGCGTCCAAACATGCACGATGATTTGCGCATAGCTGGCGTTGTACACAATTAGTGATCCTTAACTTACAAGCCTATTGTGTTAGTAAGTAGGTAAGTTTTTAGTGAAGTTCATACTGTTCTTCGCTGATGACAACGACTTGCTGTTCTTTTGTTCCAAGGTGAACCTTCTAACAACCCTACCACAACAAAGGTCAGAATTTAATAGCGATTGTGGTGTTGCTCACGCTCCTAAATACTGCATTTTCGGGCAACAACAGTCGTATTATGTGGCAGGTGTCATTAGAGCACAGTTAGTAAAGTCGTTTCATGTAACAATTAAAAAACTAGGCACTCATTTTTTGTGTTTCCCACGATGGTCTCATCGTAAAATCATGGCTCAATCGTTGAAAATCTAGGTGGTTATGATTCCAAGCTCGGATGCAAAAAGGCCTAGGTTTTATCGTGCTATATTCAAAAGTTTTCTAAATGCACTTCACAAACCATTCTTGAAGATTACACTTTTACTGGACAATGGTGATGTAAAAAAATAATAAGCACTCCGAAATTGAGTTACACTTCCTTTTAATTGCTTTTATTGCAGTATCAAGTATACACAAAACATCACTTCACAATACAAAACATACTTGAAAACATCTCTCTCACAGTCACTGTTAAAGTTCACATTTTATAAGCGGACTACTTTATGCGTCTTTCCAAAATGACGTCCAGCACTTGACTTTTCAAGGTCCGACTCTCTAACAAACTTACCTACTAACTAACAACTGCTTACGCGCCCAAAAATCAGAGTTACAAGTACGTCAAATATCATAGTGACAAAAGAAAGAATACACATAAGAATAATATCATTGCAATATAAACATATCGATGTATCACAAATGAAATCAAATCTGAATGTTGTCTCAGAAATATGTTAAGTAGTTAACAGAAATACAGTAGAATATTACAGGTATCGAGAGGTTCAGGTGAGGTACCATAATGGTTACGTAATTCAATTACCATTACAACCTTTACTTGATAAGAGCCACACGCCTTCATTCTAACGTACCTTTGCAACGCAATGTGTAGTAAGACAATGTGTACCATAAGGATTTTAAAAGTTTATCCTGGATTTGGCGTTTCTTTTTGTAACCGAAGTGTAATTTCTAGGTGTTCCAATCTCCGTCTGGAGAGGATAATTTTACAATTATCTAAATCTAGGTCAAGGCTTCCAATAACCCTAATAACGCAGCTGGCTGGCTGATTTTTTTTATCGTTTCCTAGACTGTCTTCTCTTTCTTCTGAAATTCAAGGCTTAGGCACTTTCTCCCGTGCCTTCAGTTTTCACTGCCACTTCGTTGGCTAGTTGTCTGATTCGGGGGAGGAGACCAGACAGCGTGGGTATTCTCACGTCCATTCTTCCTCTTGGCTGGTACAGCATGATGAAACGTGGAGTTCTCCCTGCACTCATTCTGTATTAGTTTTATTCTTACCAAATTTTATTATTATTTTTGCATCCATGTACAAGCTTTTCATAGCTCCAATAACATGTCTAGGATTTCCAGCTTTAAACATTATGTCTCATAGTTTTGTTCTGTTCACACTTTCAAAACTTAATTTTCAAATGTGGATGGATTTGTTAACAAAGTTGCTGCTATTGCGATTATAGGATCTGTAAGCTTCGCATCCTCGGATCAACAATTTGTACTTCTTTATTTAGTGTGCTGATTTTCAATATCTCTTGCCTCGCCCTTTGTCAGTTTTTATCTTCTGACGAATTTCCCAGTAGCTGTCAACATAAAGCATCGTAGGGACTACTAGAGTATGGGGTGTTATGCTTTACGACAACGCCTCAGTACATTCTGCACAGAACACATTAATCGTCAGTTCCGCACATCACAAACAACATGACTTTCCAAACCTCTTTCACATTTTGATGCATTCGAACTTTAAGCTACCAACTGGTTATAAATCAGAATTTTTGCGTTAGTGTTATAGCTAAATCATCTAAGGCATACAATGTTTTAGATCATTATTTTCATACATTACGATTGCAGTGGCGCTGATATTATTATACTTTACTCTGAGGTTTAGAACGCTTTTTATTCTGCTGTTGTTAGTTATTTTGTATCAGTGTCTCCCATTGAGATTCGCTGAGGGTGTGACGCGACACTGGTTATTTACTGTGGTGTTTAATGAACATATTATCTGTGTTTGTAGTCACTATACTTCCGTCTATCATTAAATCGTCCTGGATGAATAGCTCTGATGCGGATACACACTTTGCTTCTGGACACGGATGATTTTTGTTTCAGTTCTTCAACCACAGAATGATGCTCGATATGAGTATAATTTTGGATATTACGGAGGGGTTCTAGTAACATTTTGACTATCACCTAAAAATTAGAGTTTTTTTACTTGTTTGCATCCTTAAGTCACAGCAGCATAACTCGCAGCTAATGGAGCCAAAATAAAATGGTACAGCCCACTGATATAGTCGAGTATTGTACGATAACTCATTTCATACTTGAAATGGAACAATATTTAATAATCGATGCTGGGTTGGTGGAACTCTACGGCAGCAGTGCAGCATTACTTGATACAGTGGTAAGGAGGAGCCGTTTCATATAATTAATACCCCGAGATAAAGAAGCAGGCAAGCACTGGAAACATGTGTGAAGCTACGGTGCGGAGCAAATCGTCAGTGGAACATATAAGCTAAATCTCCTGACAAACATACCGGAGACCGTCAACATAAAACATAGTGGGGAGCTAGCGAAGAGTAATGTTTTTGTTCTACGACAACACCCCCAGATCGTTTTACATGCCAGCGTTGTGGTTGATGGTCTACGGGTCTTAGGCCGTTCACTTAAATGAAAAAATGAAATATCTGCAGTAGTTGTTTAGATTTTATTTTATTATATTACTATCAGTTTGGGAGATTCAGTGCACCTTTTTCAAGGCTTAACTGATGCTGAGAGGGTGAACTTCATTCGTATACGAAGTGGGTAGTTGATGTTTGCAGACACAAAATCAATTTTATAATATTCTACGAAAGCCAGTTCATAGATGTTGCCTACTGATGGGATAGTGTATATGAATGAAGCCCACCTCCTCAACATCAGTTAATGCCTAACGACTGTTTTCTGAGTCCCCGAATATCGAAACAACAACTGTGTTTCAGTTTATGGCACCTTAGATCATCCTGCACCGTACAGTCACAGATATGTATTCTTTGCGCTACCAAGTGTTGCCTCACACGCCGTTCCAACTAACATGGTATCCAGCAACGTCTCCCTCTTCCCTTGGATAAATAACCCATTGCGTGTTAGGCATTTCAAGAACGACGACGACATTTTCTGGATGTAAAGGTTCCGAAGCAGATAAAATGAAGGCTTCTGCAACGGAAGTCTCTACCTAGACATCGATCGTTATGAGAAATGCGTCGCATTGAAAGGGGGGACCATAAGCATTTTTATGGTCGCAGTTTAATTTTTTCGAGGTGAAAGTCAAAACTTGGCCACTATATTCTGTACTGCCGATTCATAATCTCTCCAGTCCATGGTACGTTTACGTGATCCGGCTTTCATAGGGGATGTAACGGAATATTTAAACATTATTTTAAAAAATCATTATAGCCATATTCACTAATGTACAAGTCTAAAGTTTTGCACGTGCAAAGCAAAAGAGCTGTGTTTCAACGGAAGTATGTAATAAAATATGCAGCATTAACATTTTTCCAGAAATTTGAATTTTTTATTTTTTATTGTCCTCTTTATAAAAGGCTATAACTCAAATTCCAATAATGCTATTAAGCTAAAATTTCATTGTAGTTTCCTGAGAAGGTTATAAAACTACTGAACTACAGTTATTAATTTATGGTAAAAATAATATCATTAAAAGAATTTTTAATTTTGCACGTCCAGAATTAACTTTTTTTCTATATACAATCACCTAAAAATCAGAATGTAATTGCAGGATCTCATATTTTTTAGTTCCAGGGAGACAGCAACACGTTGCGAAAATTTACTGTTTGACAAAAGGCTACATCTGCGTGTAACAAGCTTACCTCAATTTTAAAATCCTGTTAGGTTTCTTGTCCCTGCTCTCGTCAATGGTGTAAAATGCTTTTGTTGTAAACACACCAGGATCTATACCAACTCTCTTCAGCATTTCAATTTTGCCATTATTTTACGTAATTGTAACATACAACTGCGACATAGACAGTATTCTGAGTACTTCAAGTCCACAGAATCTCCTTTTTGAGCATCTAATCCAAATTAAATTATTGAGGCTTTCATTTGCATTTTGCGTCTTTGCGTGAAGACACTTCCTCAATAAATAAGGATTTTCAAGAAACCCGAATATGGGCATAATTGCATTCATAAGAGGTCCTGCTAATGCGTGTTTATGTGTTGAACTTACACCAATCATCTTTTGGACACAGATTGTGGGTTGGACTTTGGTCAGTCGATAGTTTGTGGAAAAAAAATGTCCACACAGCACACTTCATTACCTCTAAATTATGTCTGATTTTCCTGATAGCTTTCCCATAAACTAACTGAAGAAAATCAATTTCTTTCAGAGTAAGCCCGCCTTTTTCTCTTAGAAATACTTCACCTTTCTTCTTTTTCAGCAAGTAACGGAGCCTACCAACAATCCTTTTTTGAACGTGGGCAACACATTCCAACTTTTCTTTTGCTGTATTGTACGAATTTTCATCTGTTACAGCTTTTAACGAAGAAGAGTCTCCATCACCAAGGTATTTAGTACATATAACACCACAGTGGTCCTCAGATTTGAAGAACAACCTAACAACTGTACCAGCCTCCATGCCCCCACTTGAGCCACTATAATTTTTCGAGCACGCTACTGCATGCTTTTCTTGCCGAAGTTTCTCACTGTCTTCATTATTGGACATTTTCCTTGTTGCACACTGGTGACAGTATTTAGACTTAATTTTTACATCTAAAAGCTTACCTGAGTCAATACCAGTAACAGATGCAACTCCATACAGAGGTGTGTGACCCTTTTCATTCAGGTCCTCTCTACAGACACACACATATCAGTAACATTTGTAGGAGATTCACTGTCATGAATATCTTTCCCTGGATCTATCTGTTTTTGGTTTATTTCCATCAATTCCTGCATTTTTTTCATCATAGAAACATTGGCAGTATCGCTTACAGCATCAGAGATTTCTTTATTTATTTCTTTCAAATCTTGCACAAGGTGGAGGCATGTACAGAGAGCCAAACAATAAATTACCTCCTTCCCTTCCCTGTCCAAGGCATCTAAGAGGATATACGAACCTAAAATTGCTTTCATAGGTACCATTGTCGGTTTTTTTGGAGGAGGAAAAAGAAAATTCATAGCCAGACGAATTAAAAATTAATTTAAAATCACAATTCCATATTTTTACAGCTAACACATGAACATGAAAATTGTACAACCTGGCAGAGAAGCTTTAAATCAATAAGTCTGAATACAGTGGAATCCATATCAACTTCATTCACGAACTTGTACAACTCTCCTGTCCTAAGTTTCGATGATGAAGGTGAGACATTACGTTCTTCAATTCGAGCCGCTTCCCCTTTTTTGTTGGTAAACCGATTTCCATTTTCCTAAACACATCTTGTCCACCACCCATTACGCATAAATCTTGACTTCCACTTAAAGGTTTGCGAATTCAACCTTCCACCTACTAATATGTGTTAGTATTGTCAAAACGTAAATGTATCACATGCAAGAAAGTTTTCAGGCCAGAGATATAGATGCCAGCCAAAGATATGGAAAGAAAATAGCCTCCATACTGACAAAAATTCCGCTGACGTAAGCAGTTCCCCAATTTCGGAAAAGGTGGGAGTGACCGCCAGTGCAGAGTTAATAAGTTTAACAGTTTAAAGGCAATTGTAAAGCTGATATCACGATAAAATTTACACACAACATAGATTAAATTGTGTAGAGCGAGAAAATAATATTTTTGAAAAATCGACTTTCTGGACCAAAATCCATTATACCCCACCTTAAAGAACAGTTACTGATTCATGGTTCAACTTGCCAGTCTGGGTGGTCTTCATATGCCTGGGACGTTTGTTGAACTGTCAAAATGCAGACTTCCGGAAACAATGTCTCGGCAAATATGTCATACTGAAGTTTCGTGGTGTTACATGTAAGAAGGTATTTTTAATATTCACTATACGCTTGAAATGAGAATCGCAAAGTATACTTAAGGGGACCTGAAACGTTCTATACCTCCAATATTAAATGTAAGGAACATTTCCTAATGAACTATTCCCACCAGAAATATCAAACTTTTACAGTATTATATTATATATATTTAATACCATGTACCATTTGGATTTTAATTTATTGGTGTTTTTTTGGGAAGATATTAATTATTTTGTTACTGAAAATAATTGCCACATTTTTTGACATAGTATCTTTGAAATAAAAGCTGTTATCAATTATGTGTCACAAAAAGGCTAAGATAAAATGTGTATATTGGCACTGTTTACATTCCTTGAAAATTTTAAGTCTTTACCTCTAATAGTTTAGCAAAAAATGTTCCTTATATGACATTAAAGTGAACTTGTGGGAAGCGAGTTTCAAAGTTTCATTAACATTTTGTCGGAGTCCAGCACCATAAGGGGGGTTTTCACTGTCACTAGACATCTCCCAATCTAGCCTTCTTTTCACACCTTTCGTTCTTTGTCTGGCTTGCCTCTCACACTCCCTTTCTTTCCTTTCGGCATCCCGTTTCCTTTCATTGTCTATCGACATCATTGCACTCACCATGTACTTTCCGGGCATCACATCCAACTTCTGCAGCACATTGTTGTACGTAGCAATGGCATCATATACTACAAAATGAAGAGTATGAATTTCCACAAACACATTTTTTGGGATTCTGGCCCAAATTACATTATTCACCCTCTCATTTTGATTTTGTGTGCGTCCATGGAGACATTTCTTCAAAAGTGCAGTTGCAGAAAGATCTCTGAAAATTGGTTTTATAGCCTTCATGACAGTTTCTGGCAGACTGATGATGCTTGTATACACGTTCAGATCCCTGATATTTGTAGTACTTGCACCCGGAATTTGGTCCCTGTAGTCCATGTAGTGGTTCCTTGTCAGTCGATAAAGTGTGATAGTAAAGTGCCATTACAGCGTTTTCCATTGCATTAACACTGTGAGTATTTTATCTTATTGCCAGTCCATAGTCTCTCTGCAATCTGTTGATTACCTCGTCTGTCAGTCTTTTAGCTCCACCCAAAGGTTTTCCATCACTGAGTACTTGGCCTATCATTGTGGTCTTCAGTCGGCGCGGCCTTGTTCCCATACGTTTCTGAACGTGACCTATGCACTCCTGTTTAGTGATGGTAACATCATTTCCGTAAGGTTTCGGCTCAGATACAGCAGCAAAACACTTCGAATCACCATTACCCACGAACTGTTGGTATCTGACCTTGTACCACAGAAGAGAGCGACTGAAAATGTCTTTCACACCGGAAACTTCCATGGCCCCACTAGACCCACTGTCATTTCTGCATGCTCATCCTTCACTCTTTTAGGACACCTACATTGCTTGGATTTAAATACAACATCTATAACTTTTGTAGTATGAGCACTTTTTGCCGTTGTTACCCCATTATGTGAAGTGTGCCCGCGCTTCTGCCACGTACCATCTAGTGTGACAGTCAGGTCCCGATGATTCTGAACATCTGGAATTTCTTCATTCACCGCCACAGCCTCCTCCACTGCTTCTTTCATGGTTTCTTGGCAATATCTTCAACTTAGGATCCAAAACCGAGTTATATGTTGAGAATTTCCTTGGTGGTGGTGGTAGATTCTTTACACCACAAAACATTTGACCAGCAGAGTATTCCTTACCGACTGACCTTAGAGCATAAACACATCTAATATTTACACCATAGTACTTGCTTTTGTCACAGTCAGTTTCATCTTGGCTTATTTCGAGATATTCTGAGTTCCAAAATGAAACACCGTAATGACAACTAGTACAATGGAGACATATTTCTGCTGCAAGTCCTATGTGCCGCTTGACATTTACTGACATACTCAATTTGCAACATTCCTTAATTAGAACCGAACTCTCAGTCACCTCTGAGAGCAATGGAATGTTAATTATTTCTCTCACATTATCCCCACTACACTTCTCCAATAAACTGCAGTATTTTTCAGTCGATATATGCAAATTCTTGCTTCTGCTAGAGACACGAGCAGATTTGACTTCATGAATAATCTCACTATATTCAGAATCATTTCCCAAGGTTGGAGAAATTGTCACAGTTCCTGTAGAGTACCTCGGAGGAGGCTTCTTTCTCTTGTAAACTCTGTTACTAAATCGAGATATATTTGATAATTTCCAGTTACGCAATAGAAATAGAACACAAATCAGGTAATAACCACCAAATGCTCAATGTAAACAACAGTATCGAAAGACTACAATACGCAGAAAAAACAATTGCCTATCAAATCGTGTTGCCAACATAATATAAAGTCTTTGGAAAGACCGTAAGTTTTGATAAACGATGTTTCCAGTGAACATGTATCCATGGAAATTCAATGTCACGACATGCCCTCTACAGCACATTATTAAAAATAATATTTTCAATACTTGGAGTTGAGCTACACGCAAGATTAATATGTCATTTTAAAGAGGAAGATCTGTAGTATTTTATTTCACAATAAACTGAAAACCCAAAATTTCATCATTTTTTTGGTTCCGGTTTCCCTTAAGAGCGTATTGCGCTCAAGAGTTACCTTTGATGTGCTTCTCTTTTGGAAAAGCAGAAAAAAAGGATTTTTATTAGGAAATTCTATACAGATAGGTCGTATTTAAGAAAAAAAGATCTCTCATTGTATTCGATATAAAATAATGTTCGTATAATTATCAAGATTACTGCGAAATGGTTATTGCTTAAATATTCAATGGGAAATTAAGTGCAACGTAACACATTGTTGTGTTTATTCGATAAAAAACACTCTGGTAAGAAGTTAGTGGAAAACGAACTTTCCCAGATTATTTAATATTGTATGAAATTATACCTTAATCTCACTTCGGAAGATTTCTTGATTCATGGTGAGGCAACACAGAACCTGCATTTCAAAGCCCTGCTTGGGGTATATTTCATTAGATTAAAAGTACAATACCACCATTGCTAACTGATAGATACAAAAAATTTTGTGCATTGCACTACATGCGATATTCTTCCCTGCCCAACTGTCGTAAACTCTGAGGATTCAGTTTGCAAGATAAATATATAAACATTTGAGCTTGAACAATTTCAAGAGACTAGCAAAATGACATGGGAACGTAAGAAAAGAAAAATCCAACTTATTCTTGAACGTAATAAAGTTAATATCGTTAACTGACATATTCAATTCAGAGAATAATATTTCTATTTCAAACGGGTTAGCTTTTTTCATCGCCAAAACTTATTAATACGAGAAGCAACAATTACCTCCGAACTAAAAATCAAGCACGAAAAGATTTGCAATAAATATTGTTTTCACTCTCAAAGCAATAGGGTTGTTATTCTGCGAAAGTTTTAAACTACAGGAGTACGTAATAACCTAAGCTACCTTCGGTACTTTCATCTTATGTATCTCCTCCAGTAAAAACGACATGTCTGTTGTTCTCTGTAGATCGATACTCTCTTTTTACCAGAAAACCACTTGACGGTAATTTTCGTTCGCTAGTATCATTATCGGATAAATTAATTATTGTTGACGTATAGGCGTGAATTTTAGAGACAAAACATGAAAACATATTAGAGTAATTCAAAACATTTTACGTGACTGTTTGGTTGTTCAGCAATGGTACACAGACTTGGTGTAATAATCGCCTACCAGTTCTTGAAGGCATCCACGCATTTCATCGCTGCGTAAGAGCGCGCGTTGCTAATGACAGATGCAGCCAGGCAGCAGCAGGAGGCGAGAGAGCAATCTCCGGATTCATTAACTCGCTGCTTAAAATTCAGTTTGTGAATAAACAAACCTGGACGTGTGGGCTTACTCTCCTGAAACTAAATGTGTGGAAGATACAAGGCGTCTTTTACTTTACAGCTGGGGTAGTGCTTTTTCATCTTCGCGTTTTTATTTTCCTTTTGAAACTACTCTCTTTGAGGGATTTCCTTGCATGCGTAATTCGGAAAGGAAAGTGTGTTTCGCAGCGTTTTCAGTTAGTCTTACATTTCTAAGTGTACATGGTGCATGAAGCCTGTTGGCAAGAGAAGTTCGGATTTTAGTTATAATCACATGGATGACTATTAAAATTAAAAGACATAAAAAGTTTGAACGTTAAAGTAAAAAGAGAAATAGAGTAATACAGACAGCAACAGGCACTCTTTCACACACACACACACACACACACACACACACACACACACACACACACACAGGGAGAGAGAGAGAGAGAGAGAGAGAGAGAGAGAGAGAGAGAGAGAGAGCGAGGGAGGGAGTAAGAGAGAGAGAAAGAGAGAGGAACGAAGGAAGAGACACTGTTGCTTCTGAAACGCATAAAAAGAGTTCCTGTCTACCTAGAGACTAAGTGACATACGTCAGTGCTTTTGAAAAGAATACATTGTTTGCTTTGAGACAATGGTTTACGATACATAACGCTGAGGCTTTATGTACAACAATGCTGCTTTGATGTTTTCTACCACAGAAGCGCTCATGGGATGCTAATGAAAAAATCCGTACTTCAATACAATATAACACAATTGAAAGCCACTAAGTTTTAATATTAAAACATGGTTTCTTGTGTATGCACGTAAATCATTTTCATATATCCAATCCCAGTGCACTAAAGAACAAGGTTAAATGAACTATAGCAGATTTCAAACGAGGGACAATATTTTATGTTGCTACAAGCAGGAATATTCTTAACCGACAGTAATTTACATAGATTAATGGCTAAATTAGACAACCAAATTTAAACAACAAATGTACTTTAAATATTACGGCTTTTGTTACAGATATATTTACAAGCAACACCAAGGTTTCAGTAGATGATTGTAGGAAATATACAAGACATATAGGCAAATGACACACTTCAGTGGATAGAGCAACTCCCCAAGTTTTTTCACTCACGTCGTATGTGTTCATCTACGAAGTGACAGGTGTCAGTACGTGTACAGATTTCACTGAAGTCAGAGACACAAATTTTCTGGTAACGCATAATACTACCCTGCTTTGGAAATCTTTCTACTGATTTCCTCTCAACAGGCCCGAACTTAGCGGCAGTATGGAGTGGATTGTTGTGTACACATTCTGACTCACCTGGCACTACGAGGTGGCGTATCTTACTAATAGAAGCTAGGAGATATGGTCTATCCACTTACGTATGTCTTGTGTGTGTCCCACAGTTTTTTGCGTAAACGTTTTCTGAAACTGCCCAAGTACTTTTGAATAATCCTCTGTTTGAGAAATAGAATTGTCTTAAAAAGTTCATTGCTAAGGTTTACATAGTTTTTTAGCGATACTGAAGTAAACAGAGATCTTGTCTAATCTAGACTGAGCAAGAAACATAAATATCTCGTATTTCAAATAACATGTAATTTCCATCCCCGCATTTCAGCAATTGTCTTTAAGAAATTTCTAGTATAATTATCTGTTTTCGTAACATTACTTTTTAAATGTAAAATGTTACATTTTTTTAAATTTAATGCAGTATTGTAAACGTTATACAGTTACCAATGTTCTTATTACATACAAAACATTAAGTGATCATGAATTCCAGTGTTTGTCAAACTCGTAAGCGAAGTGGGAACGAGACTCCCTATAAATGGAACAATGAATATTTGTCCGAATATTCAGACCTAAACGAAGAACGGGAAAAGGACAAATGTGATATCAAATTCACCAAGATAACATGCAGATTTTCGAAGAAAAATTTAATTGGTAATTTAAGGAAAAGTTTGGCCAGAGTTTTTATAGCCAACGAAGAGTGAGTAATGGACAAATGATGTCTCAAACTGACCAGCTTGAGGCCTAGTTTGGCCAAAAATTTCTAAAGGGTAACTAAGTAACTAATCTAACTCTCATCGATAATTAACTGCATTACATTCAATGCTTTCTGAACAGAAACTGAATATAAAACTAGCAGTTTAAAAAATGTTCAAATATTTTATGAAATACGTCCTTTAAAAATAGTGAATGGAATCTATTAAAGACTCATTTGATGCAAATTGGTATGATGCTCGAAATCATGTAAAGCGATAATCCTCTAGTGCTCTGTATCATAAATGTCATTGAATTTTAAATTTCCAGCCGCATCTCATTTGCTGTTCATGATTTCGAATATCATTCAGATGTGCCTCTAATATTTCAGTTTTAGGCAAATAAATTCGTTAATTATATGAGTGTTCCGTTTTTCAGTTTTTTATATTGAATCCAAATGTTTGTCTAGGTACCACATTATCAAAATTTTCACGAGCCCGCTTTAGAACAGAACACCTGGAATATCAAAACTGTGTGCCGGTCAGAGACTAGAACTCGGACCTTTGCATTTCGCGGGCTAGTACTTTACCGTCTGGGTAACCAAGCACGACTCCTGACTCGTCCTCACAGTTTTAATTCCTCCAGTACCTCGTTTTCTTCCTTGTAAACTTGGCAGAAGCTCTCCTGCAGACCTTGCAGAACTAGCACTCTTGGAAGAAATGTTACTGCGGAGACATGACTGAGTCACAGCCTCGAGGATCTTTCTATAGTGAAGTTTTCACACCCGAGTGTACGCTGGTATGAAATTTCCTGGGAGATCAGAACTGTGGCCCTGGCCGAGACTCGAAATCGGGCCCCTTGCCTTCCACGGGAAAATGCTCCACTGTCAGAGCTACTCAAGCATGACTCACGACCGCTCCTCACAGCTTTAATTCCACCAGTAACTCGTCTCCTGTTTTCCAGACCACAAAAGCTCTCCTGCAGACCTTGTAGCACTTGCCCACGAAAGGTAAAGGGGTCATGCTCGAGCCTCGGTGCGGCACAGAGTTTTGATATGTCAGGAAGTTTTGTATCCTCGCAACCCGGCTTCAGAGTGAAAGTTTCTCTCTGGAAATGTCCTCCAGGATTTAAGCCAGGTCTCTGTAATATCCTTTCATCCACGAGTGGAAACTTCTGTGAAGTTTGGAAGGTAGGAGACAGGGTACTGGTGGAATTAAAGATTTGAGGACGTGTCGTGAGCCGTACTTAGATAGCTCAGGCGGTAGAGGACTTGCCCCGCGAAAGGCAAAGGTCCCAAGTTGAAGGCTCGGTTCGGCACACAGTATTGATCTGTCAGGAAATTTAATATCAACGCACATCCCGCTGCAGAGTGAAATTTTGATTTCGTTTCAGAATGTTTCAACAGGGGTATATTAATTTTCTACCCGTTCGAAGTACTTGGTCTTTTAGTAGCGGTCTAGGGGTAGCGTCTTTGACTCATAGTTATAACGTCAAGCTTGAACGTGGTAAGGAAACTAGAATATCTGAAAAAGGAAATGCAAAGGCTCAATATAGATATAGCAGGGATCAGTGAAGTGAAGTAGAAAGAGGACAAGGATATCTGCTCATATGAGTATAGGGTAATATCAATAGCAGCAGAAAGTGGTATAACTGGAGCACGATTCGTTATGAATAGGAAGATGGGGCATAGAGTGTGTTACTGTGAAGAATTCAGTGATAGGGTTTTTATTATCAGAATCGACAGCAAATCAACACCGTCAACGATAGTTCAGGTGTACATGCTGTAGCTGCAAGCTGAAAATGAAGAGATAGAGAAAGTGTATGAGGATACTGAAAGAGCAATGCAGTATGTACAGGGGGATTAAACTCTAATACTCAAGGGGGACTGGAATGCAGTTGTAAGGGAAGGAGTAGAAGAAAAGGTTACAGGAGGGTAAGGGCTTGGGACAAGGAATGAGAGACAAGAGAGACTAATTGAGTTCTGTAACAAGTTTCAGCTAGTAATAGTGAATACTCTGTTCAAGAATCACAAGAGGAGGAGGTATAATTGGGAAAGGCCGGGTGATACTGGAAGATTTCTGTTAGATTATATCATTGTCAGGCAGAATTCCGAAATCAGATACTGGATTGTAAGGCGTATCCAGGAGCAGATAGATCACAATACAGTACTGATGAAGACTGGACTGAAGTTTAAGACATTAGTCAGGAGGAATCAATACGCAAAGAAGTACTAAGGAATGATGAGATACGGTTGATGTTCTCTAAGGCTATAGGTACAGCAATAAAGAACAACTCAGTAGGCAGTACAGTTGAAGAGGAGTGGACATCTCTAAAAAGGGCCAACAGAGAATTTGGGAAGGAAACGTAGTTACAAAGAAGGTAACTGCGAAGAAACCATGGGTAACAGAAGAAATTCTTCAGTTGACAGATGAAAGGAGGAAGTACAAAAAAGTCCCAGGAAACTCAGGAATACAGAAATACAAGTCGCTGAGGAACGAAACAAACAGGAAGTCCAGGGAGGCTAAGACGAAATGGCTGCAGGAGAAATGTGAAGTCATCGAAAAGAAATAATTGTGGGAAGGACAGATTCAGCATACAGGGAAGTCAAAACAACCTTCGGTGACATTAAAAGCAAGAGTGATAACATTAAGAGTCGATTTAGAAGAGATAGGGGATCCATTATTAGAATCAGAATATAAAAGAACTTTGGAGGACTTAAGATAAATAAAAGGCAGAAGAGATAGATAACATTACATCAGAACTTCTAAAATCATTGCGGGAAGTGGCAACAAAACGACTATTCACTTTGGAGTGTAGTATGAGTCTGGCGACATACCATCTGAATTTCGGCAAAGAATCATCCACGCAGTTCCGAAGACGGCTAGAGCTGACAAGAGTGAGAATTATCGCACAATCAGCTTAACAGTTCATGCATCCAAGTTGCTTAGAAGAATAATATACAGAAGAATGGAAGAGAAAATTGAGGATGGGCTACATGACGGTCAGTTTGGCTTTATGAAAGGTAATGACACCATACAGCAATTCTGACGTTGAGGTTAACAATGTAAGCAAGACTAAACAAAAAGCAGTACACTTTCATGGGATTTGTCGACCTGAAGAAATCATTCGACAATATAAAATGATGCAAGATGTTCGAAATTCTGAAAGAGTAGGGTAAGCTATAGGGAGAGACGGGCCATATACAATATGTACAACAGCCAAGAGGGAATAATAAGAGTGGACGACCAAGAATGATGTGCTAGTATTAAAAAGGGTGTAAGACAAGGATACAGTCTTTCGCCCCTACTGTTCAATCTTTACATCGAGGAAGCAATGATGGAAATAGAAGAAAGGTTCAGGATTGGAAGTATAATTCAAGGTGAAATGATTTCAATGATACAATTCACTGATGACATTACTATACTGGGTGAAAGTGAAGAAGAATTACATGATCTGCTGAATGGAATGGTCTATTCAGTACAGAGTATGGACTGAGAGTAAACTGAGGAAAGAGGAAGGTAATGAGAAGTAGTAGAAATGAGAACAGCGAGAAACTTAACATCAGGATTGATGGTCACGAAGTAGATGAGGTTACCTAGGTAGTAAAATATCCAACGACGGGCGGAGTAAGGAGGACATCAAATACAGACTAGCTATCGCGAAAAGGGAATTCCTGAGCAAGAAAAGTCTACTAATATCAAAATCGGCCTTAATTTGAGGAATAAATTTCTGAGAATGTACGTCTGGAGTATAGCATTGTATGAGAGAGAAAGATGGACTGTGGGAAAACCGGAACAGAAGAGAATCGAAGAATTTGAGATGTGATGCTAAGGACAACCGTTGAAAATTAGGTGGACTGGTAAGGTAAGAAATGAGGATGTTCTGGGCAGAATCGGAGAAGACACTGATAAGGAGAAGGGACAGATTATAGGACATCTGTTTAGACATCAGGGAATGGCTTCGATGGTAAGAGAGAGCTGTAGAGGGCAAAAACTGTAGAGGAAGACAGAGAAGACAGGAAATAATTGAGGATGTAGGTTGAAAGTGCTACTATGAGATGAAGAGGTTAGCACAGGAGAGGAATCTGTGGCGGGCCGCATCGAACCAGTCACAAGACTGATGACAAGAAAAAGGAAAGTAGCCATTACAGTATTTGGAGATATGCATATCGTATAGTCCCATTGGAAAAATCACAGCGATATTTTGAAATAACGAAGGCAGTCTTCGTGTGCGCATTCGCACTGCGTATCGGAGGTGCAGTTTTTATTCTTTTTGACCTCTCCATTACTTCATTTTCATTCATTGGAAATGTTTTTCATTACCAACTCAGCTACATCTAGATCCTATGCTGTCAAGAAGATAAAAGAGCAGCCAACACATGACGAGCATGTAAACTCCGACTTTAAAGGGAAAAGTTTATTTTATGGGATTTTAAAGTGATTTAATATTATCAAAGTGAATGAAGACTAGCGATGTATTTTTTTTAATGACGATTACTGAAACGAGGGTATTTTAGTATTGTACCATCTTTATTCGTTATGGCAATTAATTTCAACTGTAAATACATCCAAACATAATATGTCTATTGTAGCAGTGATTTTATTGCCATAATAGTCATTAACGCCTAGTGAGGTAAACAAAGAACTAGTATGCATAATAAGTTTAGTTACGATAACCATCCGAAAGTAGTAACCGGATGTTACAGTTGTGCAACTGTATTAAGTATCGAAGTGACTGGAACGATTCACAGGATCTATAGCCGGCATAGACGTCTTGAGAGAATCAACAAAAGTATTGAAATTTAATATAATTCTCATTCATTGTTCCACCTCATTTGCACTTTTTTAAATTGGACTACAAATTTTATCAATATAAATCATCTTCAGATATACATAGTTGCATCAGCACCCCGGCTTGTCTACTCACAACCGTATATCAGAGCAATCTGACATGTGGGTCTGAGTAGACAGGAAGGGATGCTGACGCAACTACTTATATCTGAAGATAATCCAGAGTGATCTAAACATGTAGTCTAATTAAAAATGTACAGTAAGTCGAACAACAAATGAGAATTATCTTAAGATTCCGAGGAAACTGGGAAAACGGTGCTCATAAATTCCCAGTCATTGTAGAGTAATAAGAAGAGACATTCCACTTTGGAAGGGGAAGAAATTTATTTTTGTCACTGTACTAGACATATTTTTCGAACATTATTTAAGCAGGTGATTAGTCACTGCACTTTTTGAGGCAACTTACATCGAGAAAGGCGGATACTACTGTTTAATAAGTGCGGCAACATAATGCATCTGAACTATGCGGTGTGCCAACAAAAAACATTATTTCCTCGGACGAACACAGCAGAGGATCTTTGTGAAGGATGCACTAGGGGTGGAAGATAGAAGATATGAAGGATCCTCCACGGTTTTGCAACAACGCTACGAAACAACGAAATATGTATAGGAGATTCAATTAAGGCCGAATTGTTGCTGACAAACAAATACTGAACAAAAACAGAGTTAGCGTTAAAGCTAACGTGCTTCATTTCAGATAGAGCAGGCAATTGATTCAAGTCAACCCCGGTTAATACCCTTGATGTAGAAAAATTTAGTTTGTCGTGAGTGCTCAAAATGTGCTGTATCACAATGGCTAACTCATGGCTGTCGTTCTTCGATAGGTTTTACGGTTCGTGATGTGGCGTATATGATTCATTGCAGCTTAATAGCATCTTACACATTATAAAGCAGGATTGGCCACTTACCACACTTTTTGGAGCTGCAAATGTCTGGATCAGACTGGATGGGAGCCGTGTTGTTTGGAATAACAATTAGTGAAGAAACATTTGCTTTTCATTTTGAAACTAACTTAATTAAATAACATTTCATTACAATACAAGAAATAAAAAGCATCTTTTAATGTATTTATTCAAGTGCTCATTTTTGATGTGGTTGCTTGAAATACGGCTGGTGGGAACAATTCAAGCGTATTCACTTAAGAGCCAATCAGTCGAAACCAATATTGAGATGTAGTCAACTTGACGACACTGATTCAGTCTAATATGCTGATCTACGGGCACTCTACATGTCAGTTTTTTTCTCTCGTACCTTTTTTCCAAAATTCAGTAGCTGTACAAAAATTTCAGTTCTCTATGTTCTTACACTTCCAGGAACTTCAACTCTACAGCTGCTGATCTTTACATAACTGGCTGTGAAATGGAAAGACATCCTCACAACATCGACAGTCAACGGATTTTCAAAGAATGAAAATGAGGGCAAAATTTTTTGAAATCACAAAACGTACCGAATTGCATTTTCAGCGAGACCATACGTTTTACATAAATATTCTTCCTTTTTCACCTGAACGTTGGGAAGGCTTTCAGTAATTTATTCACGATTTTGAGGTGAGAGAAAATTTGTTTATAGTTCTGAAATGATAAAGAACATTTGATAAAAGCTGTATGTAACAACCTCCATGCGTCATCAAGATGAGTGAAAGATTTTCCTTTTTCTTGTAAAAATTGCTTGACTGGATCGAATAATTCTAATACTTTGCCTAGAATGTTGCCTACTCATAGACTTCTGACTGACAAGGAAGCAACACCGAGCTACATCAGAAGTTCGTCATTGTTCACTTCTTCTATGACGCATTTATTGTAAGTGTATTTGGCTATTTCAGTAGATGAAGTTCACTGCTTTCAGGAATTTTAGAATTTTTGCCTATCACGTGGATACTGAAAGTATGAGTATCATGTACAGCTTTATTAAGTCTTCAGTAGCTGCTCTCGAGTGACAACAGGAGCCACATGCAGCACGCGAGTTCTTTGTGGCCTCGTGCGCTATACAGCAGCTATCGAACTCAGTCGCCAAACCTACTGAAGAACGCATGTTAGTCAACACAATGTACAGTACTTTGGACGTATATGTTCTCATCTTACTTTGCAGTCATCCAGTCTCACAACAACTTACACTCATCGATCAGTGTGGGTTCTACCGGACAGTTGTACTGTCTTGGTCCACGTTAAACTGTAGAACTTCAACGGACGTGCAGAAGGTGTACGATGCTGGTCTCGTTGAAAAACTGTGTGTGGCGTTCTCGACTGAAGAGAAATCCTGTCAATTGGCTATTTGCCTTTTTGAGAATAAATTCGTCCAGCTCGCTTAATATATTCCTGTATTTGTAACGACTTTTTGGCTACTCCTTCCATTTGATCAAAACATAGTATTTCTACTACAACGTTCAGTTACAACGTTTCAGTAAAACCTATGAATAATCGGTATGTGAACTATGATCAGGCAGTGATTTTACTGAAAAAGATGTGGAATGTAGTTTTACAGATTCTCATGTAATGGAGGTAGCAGCCGAAATGTCGTTATAAAGTAATAAGTGTATTAAACTGTGTAGGCCGCTTTATCAACGAAACTAAAAAATCATTGGAGATCATTTAGGTAATTTATTTTGTTCATCAATAATTGCTATTAGTTCTGTTTCAGAGATGCAACTTAAGAAACTGAACTTGTATGATTTCTCCTGTTTGTGATATCTGTGACGTACAAATGGACCATTGTTATGAATGTTCCTTAAAGCTGTTCAAAACTTATCTTTCTGTTGCTTATTTGCAGTTGGGAATAGCTTTTTACTTCCTGAAAAGCTATTTCGACTTCCACCCATACATCAAGCATCATTTCTTTCCTTTTAGTTTGCAACGTTTTTAAGTCTCTGTTAGTTCCTTTTGATATGTGGGTTATTCACTATGAGTGATTAGCTATTCCCGATTTTTCGTAATTATCTGGCTATACGTTGCCTTCACGTGTCCTGAGTCACAGGATGCACATTTTGATATGTTTTGCTCTGGTGGATGGCCCAATGAGGAGCAAAGTCCAGTTGAACAATACAGAACTAGTCTATTAAATTTGGAATAACACAAGTTACCTTTGTGGAGTATTAAGTTACAAACAAATGTGTAAGGTTCTTTGTTATTTGGAATCTCAGGAAGGGGGGTAAATAATTGTTAAGTGACTGAAGTTCACTGTGAGCAACAAAAAGGTTCAAGTTAAGATTCACTTGGAATGTTCTGGAGTTGCTCATGGAAGCAGTCGTTTGTTCGGCAAAGGGGGGCCAAGTGCACTTAGTTGGCGTAAGAACAAAGTCTCAGGAAGTAAAGTCCTGCCCTACACTCGGTAGAGGTTAGAAGTTAAATGCAGCGCAGCTAATTTTTCCTAAGTATGGTAGAGATTAGCTCTTAAACACAGCACGTGTACTATCTGATGATGGTTCCTTTGCAATAACTCTGATTGATGGACTACTACGGCAATCGTCGCCTGGTCCACAGAAGTCGAAGGGATTACTAGCTCGTTAGTTAAGACCGATCAACACTGCTCCTGCAGACGGATGAAGTACAAACTATTAGTAGGCTAGTGACATCGTGTAGGAAAATAGCGCATGCGATCACAGCACCGCGGTCATAAAAGCGCGCTCTGATACAGCGGATCTGGTGCCCCTCATTGTGGCTGCCAGAGACTCTGCGGACAACGTTTTAGCATGTCGTTGTTGTGCGCTACTTGTACCAACGTAGGAGGCGATTGTGCCTGTAGCAGCAGACGGTGCCTGCAGCATGACTACCAGTGGTACGCGAGTGTGTTGCAGGCTGTTGACTTGTAGGAGATGCAGCACATCTTATCTTGGATACACTCGACTTTTTTGCCTTATTCCTCCTATTTCGCGTTTTATGGTTTGAGATTTAATGATCGCAAACGACAAAGTAAACTCACATCTATGATGGCCATCCACGACAAAAGCTGAATGATGAAATAGTAACTGTTCCTTAAATCCGGACTGCAGGGCGAGCCATGGAATGGTTAGTCGACTATTAAACTTGGTGATGGTGTTCTTCCTTCCCTTCAGCGCGACGCACTTCTCCTAACTATAGACAGAGAAATACAGGTCTCTTAGGAAGAAATAAATACGAAGGGAAAGGATACTAGATGAAATGGTTGCTTGTAAAATGTGTAGAAATAGAAAATGAAATAATTGTCAGAATTTTGACTCAGAATATCTAAAAGTAAAAACTACTTTCGTTGAAATTTGAAGAAAGGGCAATAATATTATGAATACAATTGGAATTCCACAGACACATGCAGAGGAGAGGAAGTAGGTGGAAGGAGCATATTGAAGGCACCTGTGACGAGGAAATGTCTAATGGCATAATAGAAGAAGAAACAGAAGTCGAAAGGGAGGAGATAGGGGATCCAGTATTAGGATCAGAATGTAAAAGAGCTTTGCAACACTTAAGGTCAAAGAAAGTAGAAGGGATGGATAACATTTCATTGAAATTTCTAAAATAATCGGCGGAAGTGGTAACGAAACAACTGTTCCTGTTGGTGTTCAGAAAGTACGTGACTGGCGAAATAGGATCAGACTTTAGGAAAAATATCGTCCACACATTTTCAAATCATCCAAGAGCCGAAAAGTGCTAGAATTTTTCTACAATCAGCTTGACAGGTCATGCAGCGAAGATGCTGACAACGGTAATGTACTGAAGTATGAAAAGAAAACTGAGGATCCGTTAAGTGACAATCAGTTCGACTTTAGAAAAAGTAAAGACGCCAGAGACACAGTTCTAGTGGTGCGTTTGGTAATGGAAACAAGAATGAAGAAAAATCGACACACATTCATAGGAATTGTCAGAAAACTTACGACAACGTAAAATGTGGCAAGATGTTTGAAATTCTGAGAAAAATAGGCGTAAGCTAAATCGAAAGACCGCTGATACACAATATTTGCAAGAACCAAGACGGAACAATAAGACTGAAAGAACAAGTACGACGTGCTCCGATTAAAACTGGGGTAAGAGACTAATGTAGTCTTTCGCTCCTACTGTTCAGCCTATACATCGAAAAAGCAATGACGGAAGTAAAAGAAAAGTTCAACAGTGGGATTAAATTGAAGGTGTAACGATATAAGTGATAAGATTTGCTAATGACATTGCCATCCTGAATGAAAGTGGATAAGAATTACGAGGACAGTTGTGTGGAATGAACAGTATAATGAGTACAGCTTATGGATTCAGAGTAAATATAGGAAAGATGAAAGTAATAAGAAGTACCAGAAATGAGAACAACGAGAGAGGTAACATTAAGATTGACGTGAAGGAAATAGATAAAGCTACGGAATTCTGCTTCTTAAGGAGCAAAGTAACCCATAATAGACGGAGCAAGGAGGATATAAAAAGCAGACACGGTATTTCTAGCCAAGAGCAAACATAGGTGTTGTGTACATAGTTCCGCGTAGTCAGCGCGTACACAACTTTCCCAATAGAACACGCCCCGCTAAGCACAACAGCGCAGACGCAGCGCTCGTCCGTCTCCGCACTACGAGATGGCGCTGTCTTAGAGACGGACCAAATTCTGCTTCTGCCTATCCGCGTATTAATATGCAACGCAGCCAATGAGATTGCTGCTAACGTAGAACCTTTTCTCCTTGCGGATCACACTCGCGCAGTGATACCTGAAAGCGCGAGGTATTATAACGAGTGTACAGACCTCTGATTAGTCAGTCTGCATTAGTCTGTACCAGTCTGCATTAGTCTATAGTCCAGTTTCAGTCAGCGCCTAATAAGATTATCATATTCCTGTACATAGCCATGAAGATAAATGAATAGACACTTTGTCAAGTATCAGAGATATGTGAGAATAAGATTAACGTACCAAGACCAAAGGAACTTCAGATTGTCAATTTTGAGCACCGTCAATCTGCTACTCTAAGCGTGCAAGTGGCATTTCTATCGTCTGACCTAACGGCAGAAGATAAACACGCCACGATAAGACCACGAGACATATTGCTGACACTCGCCTACTTCGTAAGGGCGACAAATCAAATAATCTGATGGTGTGTGTACCGAAAGTCTTACAGTACGCACGCCACAATAGGTCTTAATTTGAGGAAGATATTTCCGAGAATGTACGTTGAAGCACAGGATTGTATGGTAATGAAACATGGACTGTGGGAAAATCAGAGCAGAAGAGAGTCGAAGCATTTGAGATATAGTGCTACAGAATAATTTCGAAAATTAGGTCAACTAATAAGGTGGAGAAAGAAGATATTCTCCACAGAATCGGCGAGGAGAGGAATATATGGAACACACTGACAGAGAGATGGGACAGGATGATAGGAAACGTGATAAAACATCAGGGAATAACTTTGAGGGTATTAGTCAGAACTGTAGAGGGTGAAAACGGTAGAGGAAGACAGCAATTGGAATACATTCAACAAATAATTGAAGACGTACGTTGCAACAGCTACTCTGAAATGAAGAAGTTGGCATAGGAGAGGAATTCGTGGCAGGCCCATCAAACATATCAGAAGACTAACTATAAAAAAAAAATAGTGCTTGAGGCAGAGATTGGTTGTAGAAGTTTGCATTTTGACTGTTTAAAAATCTTATCTCGAAAATCACCGGGTCGTTTTTAAAACGCTATTACTCAACATATGCTTTATCTAAGAGAGGAGGAAGAGGTCACTGGTTACAAATGACGGCTAACATTTATTGCACAAAGAAGCGGCATGTGTAACTGAAAGCTGCACAATGATCCGAGGCATTGTCATTGAGAAAAGCAGCCCCTTCGGAGTCTAAGAGTTGGACAGCTTCCTGCAACACTTCATATTGACAGCACCCCACCGTAACCTCGGCAGGAAATTTCGGTGAAATGCTCCTATGAGGGTTTGACCCTTACAAACATCATCTTTAAGTACTACACCATTGTAGTCCCAAGAAACGCTCAGCAACACCTTGCCCAACGATGGCTGGGCAATCGTCATTTTGCCGGTGGTGAATCCAGGCTATGCTTCCTATGCCCCTTTATGTCGAGGTCACGGTACATGTAGAACTAACTTGTCGCAATGATTACACGTCCAAAGACGTCATCCAGATAGGCCTGACACAGGTGACAGGTTTCCGCTGTTACCTTTGGCGGGACATGTAAATGGGTGTGAGTAGCCCTGGAACTCGGCGGGCAGGGTCTTCGTCAAGTTCAAGTTGCGCAAGATGTCGAAAAATGATCAATTACTGCTTTTCCCATTTTCAAATTCTTCCTCATTCTCTTGCTTAACCACACTGAAAGCGTCTATGCAACCTAACAACCACTGTGTCACAGGATCGGGCCTTGGTGACGTACACTTCCACCAACTCTTGGTCGTATTCAAATACAGGTACTCTAATTTACCAATGGGTTGCGTCTTTTTCTTTTCACTCCTCCGAGTGTCTTGCTATGGTACTGTGGAGCGGGAATTTCAAATTTCAGTCATGTACTTTGAAACAAACAAAAAATAATTGCGTATTGTTCTCGAAATAATATGCCAGACTTTACGACTACCTCTCATACATCCTTCCAGCACATAACAGATCACTTGAAAAAGATGCAAGGGTGAACTATTGTGCCCATTTATACACTCCCGATGACACGTGATAGTGAGAATGCCAAATAACATTCTTGCTTGAGGACTGCCACGTAACAGCCATTAATATTGTTTCAACTGATATGCTATCGAGCTATTACTGAATAGCAAAAAACTGTTTCTTTTGATTGTACCTGTGTAAAAGCAAAGGCTTGGAAAAAATCAATAACGTTAACACACTACCAGTATTTGTTCTATCTGAAAAATAAGCGACACTAGACTTTTTTTTTAATTCTTGGGTCGAAGCGACACTGATGTAAGTTGGACTAGATGTATTTATGTGTCAATAATGATTATGGGAATTTGCATCCCAGATCTGTTTTATTCTTTAATACATCAACTCTTTCATTTTTCCTGTTTTAATTAAATTAAGTAATTAGGTTCTGTCCATTTAGGTTAAGATTTAATTGGCTGGTTTGCTGATGCAAGGAGCGAGTGTCTTTATAGAATAATTTCTTTTGCATGAACATTACCTACTTACTTGATCATTCGTCACCAAGTGGCACCAATGACCTTTAGGTCTGAAGGTCATTTGATTCAGACTAACTGAAAGAACAATTTGATCTACAGAGCTGGAATTTTTCTCATGTTCTGACGAAATGGGTATCCGAGAAAGGCACACAGATCAATGAAGGGCGGGATTCTGAGTTAAAATTTGCTACACACCAGTGTAGTACTGAAGTGTCTTGCGAACGAGTTGCTTCAGGGGATCTGATTCAATATGAATGGTGTAAAATCGAAACATCACTGAGTAGAGACCTCCCTGAGCTGCCTAACAAAGTGGTTCCACAAATTAATCATTTGGGGAAGGAGTTGTCCACTGTTATGATGCATTTCCCCTTGTTGCTATGCCTGGTGATGCCTAAAACATTCCAAATCAGTTTGATAAGATACGTAGAGACTGTAGATGTCATAGTAACTCATCGCCTAACCATATATCTTTAAAAGGAAGTCTACTAAAGCACAGGCAGTTCCAAGTCTCGTCGCCGGATAAAATGAGCACACAACCAATTTAGACATGTTTCATAATTTTAAAAGGCTCACAAAAGATGACACACATTACATATTAATTAATTACAATCGATCAGTTCGACTTTCGCTGACAGGACAGCAGCCCAAATTGTAGACCTAGGTCCTGCGTCCCCACTACAGCAACTACATCAAACACTCACTTCAACAGTGAGCTTTTACCGCATCTCTGAAAGATATCTTACTTTGAGAGGATATAAACATGGGAGTAAACAAGAATTTATATTTTAAATGTAAAACTTGATATTACATAAGTATTCCATTTATTACACTGAAGATTAGGGCGTTAGATATGCTGCTGGGTGCAATTGCCAAGTCACTGTCACAAAATGAAATGAACCCTCGTTTCTTAAGTTCAATACAGTGGCAAGACGTAACCTAAACGTGAAACAGAGCGCAGGCCTCAAGGTCATAAAATCAAAATCACAAAGAAACTTCGAATTGAAATTTTACTTAAAATTGAGTACCAGGATTTTTTTTAATATACTCTAAACAGATAATCTAATTTCAATACGGGAGGAGTTGAGCACATGCCAGAAGCCCCGTCAAATAACCACCAATGAAATGCAAAATGTGGGAGCACAGCACAAATAATGTTTAAAACAAAGTGAGAGGCAAGAGTCAAGCTGCTTTAAACAAACTGCAGAGAATCTAAACAAGTTTATCACGAACATTACAAATGACGCCCACTCATCCAAGAAGGCGTTGAACCGGTGTCCAGTAATGCCACGATGAAAGCATTCGAAACGATTGGGGCAGATAGCGCTGACTTCTGCAGGAGGAACCCCAGAAACTTAAGAAAAGGTACACTAAACAGATAAGCCAGTTTCCATCTGGGAGGAAGTTGAGCACCTGCTACATACTCCTTAAATAATTACCAATTAATTGCAAGAAGTGGGAATGGAGCACAAACGAAACAGAAAATCAAGCAGAGGGCAAGCACCAAGCTGCTTCTAACAAACTGCAGGCAACCTAACAGGTTTGTGGCGATTATTACAATTGACACTCCCTCATGAATAGATGTGGATTTTGCCCTCGATTGGAAAATCGCAGAAGGCATTGATCCGGTATCTAGTAAAATACGACGGTGATAGCGTTCTGAGTGGCTAGGGCAGCCCGAGGTACAATCTGTAGGACTCACCAAATGGCGCTAACTACTGCAGAGGAAACCCTGAAACAAAAGAAACTAGTGGGTCCAGGACAGGTGTAGTCACGCCAAGCACGGTCCGTCAACAACTGAACCATCCTATACAGTAAACAATAGCTCGTGATGTTCGCACAGAAAATCCGTGTGCCAGCAGTACTGTCAGTCGAGTCCGTAGACTCCGCTGGACACCAACCCCAGCCAGCTTCAGCCACCTCCTTCTCGCTCGCTCCACTCGACCTTCCTATCACAGAGGCCACCCTCGAGCAGACGAAGGAAGTGTTCAACTCTCCGGGTGCAAGATGTCCATCTCACAGAAGAGCTCACGCATGGCATGGTCTGATCTACGAACACTACAGTTCACGGCAAGAAGCAACTCTGAGGGCGACAGGGACAGCTAAGTGTTGCCAAGCATATGAAAAACATGAAAAAGTATTTCTTATCTAGATATTGGTCCAGCTCTGCACAGAAAAGGAGAAGGAAAGACGTTTTTTAATGCAGAGCATTTCTATAATCAACACTGTAGTTTACGTAAATACTTTGAAAAATTTTTGAACAAAATGTGGTGCTGAGGTGAACCATTGTCATACTGAGATGTGCTGCTCATTTGTAAAGCTGAACTAGCACTAGATATCAGACGAAAGTTAGTAAATGTTCTTACAACCAACTTAGGGCATTTTATGCCAGGTGACCATTTCAACTCTCAAGGTACAACAGCTAACGTGACACTAGTATGGCCTCTGATGAATAGCCGTCATCAAGGAAACAAGAATCCACCGAACCAAAATAAAATAAGAAGAGATGACAGCAGGTGCAGTCCTGGATACATTGTTAATGAGGCAAATCAGAGACATAATAATAATCGCATTCGATGAAATGATAATTTAAAGAATCAGGATCACTGAAATGTAAATGCTATTAATCACAGCAATAATGGGACGGCGGTGGAAGACGGCGCCCCATTATGCCAAAGTCAACAACCTAAAAGCATTTTGCCGTCAAATGCCAGTTGCAGGATGTGGTGAAGGCAGTTATGATGCCAGTTCCATTAAGCTGTTGCTATGTGGTGAAGGCAGTTATGATGCCAGTTCCATTAAGCTGTTGCTATACTCCATTTAGAAACGCACAAATAAGTGTGCTAAGATTAAGGCAATAGTCTTTGTTATGTGAAGTTTCAAATACTTTTAAGAATGAAACAAATGTTTCAATAATATAGTGGTTGATACTCTCTTAGATGTTATTGCAGTGAAAATGAGAAAATACCATATATATAGTGTACGTGGTATAATGGCTTTGCTCTATGAGTAACCAAGTAAATTGATGTGTATTTGTAATTGCACGTGACTTGGGATAGTGTGGCACTTTCTCAGAATATAAAACGGAAATGCGGAAGTGCATACATTCATTATAAGTCATGATTAGGCATTGTAAATTATCAGTGTAACTATGAAGTACGCAATAGCATCTAGTACGACACCCACTATAAGAATCAGAACTGTATGCAGCCATACATACACCGCAGCCCACTAAATTTGCAATATCAGAAAAGATAGCAAATAGTGCAGTTTTACTTTTTGCACATACGGTATAGTAAGAAGATTTCTCGACTAAATTTGTAGGTGATTTACTGGTTTAGAAAAGTGCGAAATTTATTAGATGGAGATGCCACCTGTGGAAACAACAACGATTCCAACCCGACTGGTTATCGTGTCGAACTGATGCGGGTACATCATTCTGTGTTGCTTCAGCTATATGCCAGGGATCGTCTACCGTGCTGCTGTGTCAGTCTCTCAGCAGGCCTCGACCAGATGTGTTCAGTCGATGAGAAATCTGGAGAATGTGCTGGCGAGGGCAACAGCCGACCAAACTCTTTTTCATAGTGGGTAAGAATAGCAAGGGCTACCATTCTTAAACATCAGAAATGTATCACCTTTAGTCAGAGTTACTATAGAAACCAGATATGATTGTGTTGTATACTCAATGTCATCCACCGCCACAACTGCAGAAACTGTGCTCGTATGAGAAAGACGAATGCAGTACTGCAACTTACGTTTTCCGTGGCACCTCTACACACAGATAAGTCGACCGTGTTTGTGTGGAGAACCGGGACGTCTGAAAACAAGCAGTGATGCAACTGCCATACGGGGTGTCACTCTGCTGCCGCTTCGACAGAAACCTGAACAATATTCGCCGTTATAACAGTCAGTGGTACTCCTGATGACGTCACACGATCTGGGTGGCTGCTCGTCTTGCTGAAAACAGGCCCATCTTTATACTCAAGGTATGTGACATGTCTTTAGGATCCTACATGTTCGAGAGAACAGTGTTTGTCCTCTGGACGCAATTCATCTGGGACTGATGAGTATGGCTTCATGATACAAAAGATTATATATTGGCATAACAATTGTAGTATAAGACCACAACACATTCCCTCATAATTGTTAAGTTATTTATTTTTACAATCTAAGTATGATTTTCTGAGTATGAATGTATGTATTTCATTATTCTATTGTAAACGGTAAGAAATTGAAAAGATATAATGTATATTTATAAGAAACTGTTTGATATCGAGATTGTAAAGGAAGGTAGAAGACACGCTGGCAACTCATGGACGTTGCCCTATGGAGAATCCAAAGACACTGTTAAGGGCAGACAGTAGCATCACAGAGAAAGAGTTGCAGGCTAAGAATAGATGAGAACGGACGTAAAATGACAGTGGTAGTGTGCTCCATTAAGTGCACTGTCGATGCGATATCTAAAATATGGCAAGGCATTGTGAATTTACGAGGAAGCACGTATATGGGCCATAGTACAAAAATTAATTAAGAAGAATTGGCAAAATGGATTGTTGGAAGAAGAGTATTTTGTACCAAAGTTAACAGAAAATGCTCGTTACTGTAAAATTAGCCTGTTGCCAATTATTGCTGTCACAAAATCATTTAGTCGCTACAATTGGAGCTTCATCACAAAATATGACTGTGCTGTTTTAACAGTGTGATATTGTAAAAAAACTTACTAGTGCCATAGACTCAATATTTACAAACATTATAGTGCTTTCTGGTAAATTATATATAACATTCAGTGTTGTCGACTTTTCCAAGTCATCAGTCAATCAGTCCTTTCCTGTCATTATTACCGAGTGACACATTATTAAAAGACATGCTATGTACCGTGAAAGAAACTGAATAAACTAACCACTAAAATTTAATTTCTGTTAGTTAATGAAAAGAGAAACAGTAATAAGTAACTTTAGTCAGTAATTCACTGCAGTATGTTATCTGAATTATATAATCATCTGAGAAAGACGTTTATAGCATATTAAAAATAACTCCCATACTACTGGCAAGGTGAAGTGATATATTACGCGTAACGAAAGTGATTACAATTTATGTGTTCTATAAATATGTTGCTCTCGTAATTTCAGCGTTGCCTGAATTGATTACTGCTACCTTATTAAATCATGTCAGTCATAATTGTTATAAAATCCTGGTAAGGACTCTTGATAAACCATAGATATTGCTTCACAAAACCTGACGACACTCATTAAGGTGACTAAACTCGTTCAACCTATACCACATTCAGTACTGGTAATCAATAATCAGTATTGGCTTTCACTGGTTCAGGAGTGAATTTTCGTTTCAGCTCCCTTCTCTGCATTTACTATTGCCTCCTAAATATATGTCAGTAATTATTACGTAACATCAGTTTCAAACAAAAATAAAAATTTGTGACTTTTCCTCAAACACGACCTGGCGATATTGTATTGCCCTCAATAATTAATATTTCAGTCAGTTTCAGTTACGTATCTAATTATAAGCTTGAATTGCTACACATAAGCAATTAACTTGATTACAGAGTTTGTTTTCGATCGCTTTTGTGCAGCGGAATATCTGTGCCATGACGATTAGTGGTACATTACCTATCGTGCTTTTGGTCAGATTACTCGTATTCTTCGTAATGGATGCGTTTTCTAGAAATTACTGTCCTTCATGTTACAAGTGTTATTTACATCCCAGTGGTTGCGGGCGGCTTGGAGTAGGACCCTGACCAACATCGTAGAAAGATAAACCACAATTTCGATTGGCTACGCTGGTGCCGCTGTTGAATTCTAACACGTGTCGTTAGACGTTTGTCCGCACATGTGGGATAACACGAACTTCTTACAAACAGCCAGCAGTGAAACGCGATTTATGAAACAGATTCCTACTTCACAATCTTTCAGTGCAGAAAGCAGATTCTTGTGATGTTGCACTGAAGTGTTAATCATTTTCATATTTGTTAATTCCAGTTTGACGTATACCCTACTCTGGCTTCGTGGCGCAATTTTTATGACCAGCAGTATATGTTTCCGTTAGTTCTTTTGTTGCATCACACTATTATGTTAAACATTTATTGCTGTAACTTGTTGTGGAACTGGTCATTGGGCCACTTTGACTACATACTGAAAAATTTGACACACTCCATAAATGTGCTGTACTTTAAACATAAGTTCAGAATTACAATTTCGCATTTCGTACAGTTTTAATGACATAAGTAAAATAGTTTTGCTCACTGATGTACAGAATGTGGGTTCAAACAAGAATCTAGAATTTAAAAAAAAAAATAGTAATTTTACCACTTTTCCAATAACACAGTTTTTTAACATATTTAATGCATATCAAAGTTTACCTATCCAGTTGAACGTCGGAAGTTGATGGGAAGAGAATGCGAAAATTGCTTTGTATTACACACAGCTTGTGTTGTCTGTAATCGTTTATTTTATGCATAGTTATTTGACAGATATGGAACAAATGTATTAAAAGTGAATATGAACAGCGGCAACTTTGTTTACACTGATATTCAACACCGGATGAACCCAATATCTTTCTGCATCAATCAGGGATATTTCATAGCTCAAAGGAGCTGTGCCGACTATATTAAGGAAATGAAATGAACTTAAAGAAACAAGGTAAGTCAAAATACCTATTTTCAGTTTTCGTGTTGGGAATGATATACAAATTGTAACCTTTCATCTCCAAGCTTCAGCTGTTTAAGAACTAAAGAAATTTGACTTGAACCACTTCTTTTGAAAGGCGAGGTTTTGGAAATTATTTTTACTTTTTGGTAATATTTAATATTTTAAAAGGTGATGGTATTAGAAAATGTACATCTGGTTTTATTTAGTAATTTGTGTTCTACTGTGATAACTGAACTGAGACGAAATTAAATGAATCTTTACTTCTGTCGTCTGTTGACATTTATAGTTGGTAGTTGGTTATCTTTAGCCAATGGCTCTGTAAATGGCTGAAGTTAACATATTTCCTGCTTATCAAGATATTCTGACCTAGGGCACCTATTAAGAACAATATTTCGTATATATTTGCAAAATCTAACATGCCAGGTGAAGGAGACACAGTAATCTGAATCATATTCCACAAATCCTGTTAGTCTTCATCAAATAACAAATAATAAATAGATTATGGGAGAACGATGGACGATTTCGGTTGACCAACTACCACTTTCTGATCAGAGGATCAGTTTTAGTATTAGATCAAGCACTGCAAATATTGTTTATCATTTAGTCGTAACTGCCGTCTGCTTCACGTCTGCTGTGCAGCGAGCTACCTTAATTTAAGTATTAATTGTATTTTACTTGCCACTTCTTCTTCCGTGTGTTATTGCTTTTAGGAAGCTTTAATTGTCGAGTGCTAGTAATAGTATTCCATAGATTTCGTGTATGTTTTGAATACAGTCAGAGTCCCTTTAGTCAGCTGTAGCGCCAGTAGTGCTAGCGTTTGTTTTGAATACAGTCCAGAGACAGGTAGTGCTATTTTCATTGTTTTCTACAAGAAGTGGCTAGCAACCACAATTCAGTCAACAACCAGCCGCCTTTAGTCAATTAGCAGTCTAGTTAAAAGTTAATTAACTCTCTACAGTAAATTGATTTCTTAGAATGGATAGGATGTGTGACTGCTGTGTACGGACGCAGGAGGAGCTGGCCACTGTTCGCGACCAGCTGAACGTGTTGATGGCCGCGGTCAGCCGTTTTCAGGCTGGTGCCTCGGAGTGTAGCAGCAGTGGGGAGTCTGGTGCGTCGCATGGTACACCCCAGGTGTTACGTGCTTCACCCACTGTCCCTGCTGTCGAGACATCTTCGCGGGTACCGGGCGCGGTTGGGCCACCCTCTCCATAAGGGGAGTGGCGGGTTCAGCGGTGTTCACGGCGCACGAGGCGGAGGGTCAATGTGGAGGCTAGCCGTGTGGCATCGCCCGCTCTGCCTGCGAGTGGACATGTGGCCGCTCCGTCAGCAAGGTCCGAGCAGGCACACGGAGGCAAGGGTTTATTAGTTATTGGGAGCTCCAAAGGGCGATGGAGCCCCTTAGGGAAATAGCGGAAAGGTCGGGGAAGAAGGCCAGGGTTCACTCTGTCTGCTTGCCGGGGGGTCTCATCCGAGATGTGTAGGAGGCCCTACCGGCGGCGATAGAGAGCACTGGTTGCACCCGACTGCAAATTGTTGCTCATGCCGGCACCAATGACTCCTGCCGTCTGGGTTCAGAGGTCATCCTCAATTCATACAAGCGTTTGGCGGAATTGGTGAAGGCGGAAAGTCTCGCTCCCGGGGTGGAATCTGAGCTAACTATTTGTAGTATCGTTCCCAGAACCGATCGCGGTCCTCTGGTTTGGAGCCGAGTGGAAGGCTTAAACCAGAGGCTCAGACCATTCTGCGGATATGTGGGGTGCAAATTTCTCGACCTCCGTTATAGGGCGGAGAAATGTAGGGTCCCCCTGAATAGTTCAGGCATGCAGTACACGCAGGAAGCGGCTACAAGGGTAGCGGAGTACATGTGGAGTGCACATGTGGGTTTTTTTGGTTAGAGAATTCCCTCCCTAGGCCCGACAAGACGCCTCCTGGGACGCGGCAAGGTAGGAGTAGGCAAAATGCAACAGGGAATAACAATATCAATGTGCTAATAGTAAACTGCAGGAGCGTCTATAGAAAGGTCCCAGAACTGCTCTCATTAATAATCGGTCACAACGCCCATATAGTACTAGGAACAGAAAGTTGGCTGAAACCAGACGTAAACAGTAATGAAACCCTAAACTCTGATTGGAATGTATACCGCAGAGACAGGCTGGACAGTGAAGGGGGAGGCGTGTTTATAACGATAATAAGTGCAATAGTATCGAAGGAAATTGACGGAGATCCGAAATGTGAAATAATTTGGGTGAAGGTCACGGTTAAAGCAGGCTCAGACATGGTAACTGGATGTCTCTATAGGCCCCCTGGCTCAGCAGCTGTGGTGGCTGAGAACCTGAAGGATAATTTGGATAATATTTCGAGTAGATTTCACCACTAGATGGCACCACCATGTTATAGTTCTGGGTGGAGATTTTAATTTGCCGGATTTAGACTGGGAGACTCAAACGTTCATAACAGGTGGCAGGGACAAAGAATCCAGTGAAATTCTTTTAAGTGCTTTATTCGAAAACTACCTTGAGCAGTTAAACAGAGAACCGACTCGTGGCGATAACATATTAGACCTTATGGTGACAAACAGACCCGAACTATTTGAAATAGTTAACGCAGAACAGGGAATCAGCGATCATAAAGCGGTTACTGCATCGATGATTTCAGCCGTAAATAGAAATATTAAAAAAGGTAGGAAGATTTTTCTGTTTAGCAAAAGTGACAAAAAGCAGATTACAGAGTACCTGACGGCTCAAAACAAAAGTTTTGTCTCAAGTGCAGATAGTGTTGAGGATCAGTGGACAAAGTTCAAAACCATGGTACAATATGCGTTAGATGAGTATGTGCCAAGCAAGATCGTAAGAGATGAAAAGAGGCACCGTGGTACAACAACCGAGTTAGGAAACTGCTGCTGAAGCAAAGGGAACTTCACAGCAAACATAAACATACCCAAAGCCCTGCAGACAAACAAAGATTACGGGAGGCGAAATGTAGTGTGAGGAGAGCTATGCGAGAGGCGTTCAGTGAATTCGAAAGTAAAGTTCTATGTACTGACTTGGCAGAAAATCCTAAGAAATTTTGGTCTTATGTCAAAGCGGTAGGTGGATCAAAACAAAATGTCCAGACACTCTGTGACCAAAATGATACTGAAACATAGGATGACAGACTAAAGGCCAAAATACTAAATGTCTTTTTCCAAAGCTGGTTCACAGAGGAGGACTGCACTGTAGTTCCTTCTCTAGATTGTCGCACAGATGACAAAATGGTAGATATCGAAATAGACGACACAGGGATAGAGAAACAATTAAAATCGCTCAAAAGAAGAAAGGCCGCTAGGCCTCTGGGATACCAGCTTGACTTTACACAGAGTACGCGAAGGAACTTGCCCCTCTTCTTGCAGCGCTGTACCGTAGGTCTCTAGAAGCGCGTAGCGTTCCAAAGGATTGGAAAAGGGGACAGGTCATCCCCGTTTTCAAGAAGGGACGTCGAACAGATGTGCAGAACTATAGACCTATATCTCTAACGTCGATCAGTTGTAAAATTTCGAGTATAATGACTTTTCTGGAGACTAGAAATCTACTCTGTAGGAATTAGCATGGGTTTCGAAAAAGACGGTCGTGTGAAACCCAGCTCGCGCTATTCGTCCACGAGACTCAGAGAGCCATAGACACGGGTTTACAGGCAGATGCCGTGTTTCTTGACTTCCGCAAGGCGTTCGATACAGTTCCCCATAGTCGTTTAATGAACAAAGTAAGAGCATATGGACTATCAGACCCATTGCGTGACTGGATTGAAGAGTTCCTAGATAACAGAACGCAGCATGTCATTCTCAATGTAGAGAAGTCTTCCGAAGTAAGAGTGATTTCATGTGTGCCGCAGGGGAGTGTTATAGGACCGTTGCTATTCACAATATACATAAATGACCTTGTGGATGACATCGGAAGTTCACTGAGGCTTTTTGCAGATGATGCTGTGGTGTATCGAGAGGTTGTAACAATGGAAAATTGTACTGAAATGCAGGAGGATCTGCAGCGAATTGACGCATGGTGCACGGAATGGCAATTGAATCACAATGTAGACAAGTGTAATGTGCTGCGAACACATAGAAAGATAGTTCCGTTATCATTTAGCTACAAAATAGCAGGTCAGCAACTGGAAGCAGTTAATTCCATAAATTATCTGGGAGTACGCATTAGGGGTGATTTAAAATGGATGATCATATAAAATTGATCGTCGGTAAAGTAGATGCCAGACTGAGATTCATTGGAAGAATCCTAAGGAAATTCAATCCGAAAACAATGGAAGTAGGTTACAGTACGCTTGTTCGCCAACTGCTTGAATACTGCTTAACAGTGTGGGTTCCGTACCAGATAGGGTTGATAGAAATTGAGAAGATTCAACGGAGGGCAACGCGCTTCGTTACAGGATCATTTAGTAATCGCGAAAGCGTTATGGTGATGATAGATAAACTCCAGTGGAAGACTCTGCAGGAGAGACGCTCAGTAGCTCGGTACGGGCTTTTGTTAAAGTTTTGAGAACATACCTTCACCGAAGAGTCAAGCAGTATGTTGCACCCTCCTACGTGTATCTCGCGAAGAGACCATGAGGATTAAGTCAGATTAGAGCCCACACAGAGGCATACCGACAATCCTTCTTTCCACGAACAATACGAGACTGGAATAGAAGGGAGAACCGATAGAGGTACTCAGGGTACCCTCCGCCACATACGCGTCAGGTGGATTGCGGAGTATGGATGTAGATGTAGTCACAATATAAAAGCTACATTTCTTGATATTAAGTACTACTTTCTTTTTTTTATGGGTTTTAGGTGCCTACCATAAGAAAGTTACGTCTTTTCGAACAGAGTCTTAAAACAGTTTTAACGAATTTTATATTCATATTCAGATTATCAGTCCGATGCATGTTTTTGTAATTGGCTCCATAACTTCGTTAATTTTGTTGGACGATAGTGCTTTCTCTTTGTTTCTCAAAATTCTGTGTTCTTGTACATCATGTGCTCAATGTAGCTGGCAAACCACTATCCTTAAAGCAGGCATGATTAGCCAGCAGTTTCTTGCTTGTATAGTAACGGCTTTATGTTGATTAACACTTTTTCGAATCTTAGCTACCAATTACAGAGAGTATACATTACGTTTTATTACTGCAGCTTTTTAGCAGTTTTACAGACTTATGTGTAATGTTGCGAACTGAAAGAGTATTTCTCCAAGCTTACACATGTATTAACAGCATGTACGTTGTCGGAGTCAATTTATCACGGACAGGCCGAGTCAGTGCAATACAAGTATCCTGAAACATAATAATCTTGTTTCGTAAGCATTTCAGTAACTTACGCCACCGTCTTTTCTATTTTCGCCAGCGCCACGATGCCAGTGTTTAGCTGAACATGGCCCAGAGAATATTGTTCCCGTAACACCTCCATACGGAGATGAGCCTGCAATGACTTAAAGTTAGTTAATAGCACAACAAACCATAACAAATTCAAAACACGGCAAGTTGCGTACAGTTTACATAAACCGCCAATTGAAATCACTCTCGCAGCTCGTCATCGACAATGAATAACATTTCTCCAACCATGTGATGAAACATTTGCTACACCAAAAATGTATTTATATAAACTGTTTGGTAGTAATTACTCCAGCACATACAATACGGAATGAGTATTCGAAAAGCATGTGCTACCTGCTTACATGGAGCTACATCCACACCTTTGTCATTTTAAGTATCAACACTAGTCAGCAGCAAGAGTTTTCCCACAGTCCTATTAAAGGAAGTGGGCAGCTAAATAATGCTATAAATGACGAAATAGTTCCGTGATATCATTACAGATGTCTCTCGGTACATTTGTTACTAGTCAAAATGCATCATGTGTTCTGGATTTTTGCAAACTGTCAATGAACTGATACGATGGCGTCTGCGGCAGGACAATATAGGATTTATTTTCCTGAGGTGATGCTGCCGATCACCTGGTTAAATGTAGCTGCAGCCATGTCAGCCATCCTGCAACGTCACTACGACCTGCTACGAGGTCAATATACGCTCGAAGCAGAATAACACGCTACAAAACGGATCTGTCGCCTGACAGACGCTTCTTGCTCTAGAACTGCTCTGCGGGAATACACAGTTGTACACTGTTATACGCGCTAATTACTGTCCTCAAAAAGTATTTTGATCAGCTTTTACTTCTTCTGGTACGAGAATTGTGGTGATAATATTGAGAATTTGGTGTTTCAGTTTCATTAGTCACTTGCATGAAGTTGCTTTCTTACCATAACATTACCCACAGAGGAAACGGTTATATAATTAAAATCACATTCTGAAGTATAGTAGCACAAATGCGTTTGTTCGTTAATTTGTAAATAACTTCAGTAATTAAGAGTCAGTAATCGAGATTAAAATCTCTGTATTCTAGACGAACATGCTCTAAAGTTACCTTGCATTGTGATTTTCGTCAAATATAGACGATATAGATTGTATACAACAGGAGTTCAGGTGTGGCCAATATGATTCATTAGAGCACATTATTGTTTTCTAGCTTATTTACGAGCTGTCTACCCGAGTGTTTGAAATGGTAGATTTACTTGTAGGACAATATTCAACTCTGAGGATGGTTTGCTAAAGCCACTAATTACCTAACTGCTTCTGAAAACCCCTGTCATTGTAACAGGTCAATGTCCTCATAGTATTTATGGCAGTTCACTACCCTCCTTGTTTTACTAAATGATATGGGGATATGGGCCACACAATTTGAGTCACTGGGCCACACAATTTGAGTCACTGCCTGTAAGGTCATACTAAATTCTCACTTGAAGGTGTAATGTGTAAGACTACACAAGATCTTCGGTTTACGGTATTATCAAGAATAATAGTAAATTTGGCTCACGTGGCAATAGCATAAGATATTTTTATTCTATATAGCTGAAAGATTAATGTCACTGTCTTTCTTGTGGGCGGACCCGGCTGTGATTGCCCTCTGGGGATCAGCGTTTGTTTGCTGGATTTGCTGCGTTTGATGACCCTGGGGTTACTGAGCTGTGGGCACGTAAGCGCCCCCCAGTCCTCTGTCACCGCAAGCTCTGGGCATGCTTCAGCAATCACTGTAAGCGCGGCGGTGGAACGTAGTGTGCCACAGGGAGTAAGGATCTTGCTTCTGACCACTTGGATCGAGAAGTTGGTAAAAACCTCTATGAAAAACCCCTCAGTTTCAATGTGAACTGCACAACAATGAGATGCGTGGCTGTTGCGGTGGAAAAGCCTGTGCGGAAAATGCAGAACCACAGTGATTAGGCAAGCAGGGCGCTGAGTTGACTCTTTATTCCCTGGCTGCCTGTGGTAACGAGACAGAACCATCGAAATTTTCTCCTCCACCTCCCAGCGGAATGGGCGGGCCACTGGTAAATATCAACGCCCAATCTAACAAAAGGGACCGTGCAGCCCTCCTCCTGACTCAGCTATTAATTAAAAGACGTTTGTTTCAAATAACAGAACGCATGCTGTTAGCCAGAATGTGTTTTAAATAGGTAAACGGAAAGAGAGAAGCTTTGAGAAAGTTTCATTTTTCTACATCAAAAAAGTTTAGGGGGCCCTGCTGGAACTTAGAATCTGTCAAGCGGTTGCAAAATGGGATACTGTTGGTTGAAACTAACAAGCACCGAATCTTCGGAAAGCTAATTGAATTAAGGATGGTGCCATCGA
Source organism: Schistocerca gregaria (assembly GCF_023897955.1). Taxonomy (NCBI): domain Eukaryota; kingdom Metazoa; phylum Arthropoda; class Insecta; order Orthoptera; family Acrididae; genus Schistocerca; species Schistocerca gregaria. The sequence goes on from NC_064923.1 coordinate 529,471,898, forward strand.
GACGGAGCTATACACCGCATTAACTACAGAAAAGGTGTCATGTAGAAATCTTATACACATATATTTCCAAAGGAGAACTGAAAGATGAGTGAGATCAAGAAAGCATCGTCGACGTTTAAAATGTGGATGGGGATATGGTAAACTTCGACTACTTTATCCTTACCTTCAATAGCCCGTAACACCCAGTCGTTTAAGCTTGCAGCCCTGCTTCCCCAACCCAACCCTCTGTTTTAAAAGCCACTGTTTTGGGCACACCACGGTGGGATGTAAAGGAGAAACCACTTGGGGAAAATGTGGTAAGGTTGCCCACGAAAGTGTCATTTGCTCACCTCCTCCAAAGTGTGTAAATTATTCTGGTGATCAATCAGTCTGGAGCAAAGACTGAAGCGTCTACATTGAAGAAAGGAAGTGCAGGAGATTAAAACTACAAAGTGGAACCCGTTGGTTGAGGTGGAAAAGAATTATAATGCCATGTAGCCTCCTACCTTATCTTTCACCTTGTCCTTTGAAAAGAATAGTCTGACAGACGATGCCTCTATAAAAATGGAAGCCGCTAGTATCTCAGCACTAATATCTGCGTTTATCAGAGCACTTGCAAAGCTGCAGTTATTTCGAAGTCATTAGAATTAATCCGACCCCCCTCCCCCACAATCTCCCCTAAACAGGTCAGAATAATCTGGAGTTGACGACGCTGTGGAGCTCCCAGCCCCTCCAACATTAACAGCCCAGCACTGATTCCGTCATTGCTATGGCAGTTTCTTCCATGCTTTCCTACCCAAAAAAGAAACCGTAAATAGCAGCCTCCGTCAAAAACCAATAGCAGGCCGTCGGATCATATAAACGTCGTTAGACGTGACTGTTCTAATTAGTCTGCTTTAGAGGCAATGAAATGAGAAATCAGTCCAGGGCAACCACCTCGCTCCAAGTCTGAACCTCCACCCACTGCACGTTCCCCACACTGGTTGAAAGACAGGGTGGAACTGCAACCCTTTGGTAAATAGCTCCATTACTACAGTGCAACATCAGTGCGTTCAGGTTTCATGTGGAAGAACTGAAACACCTAGCACAGTCACATTCACTGTGCTTGTATTCACAAGAAAGACATTTTAAAATAACTGATGACCCGGTGCTGAGGGACTATACCCTCCACCTCAAGGAGACCTGATTGGGAAAAGCGCCAAGCGAGGATTTGATGTGTTTATCGATAATGTGCAACAGTTCTCCACTCTCTGCTTGTTTATTGATCTTCAAGCACAAGCCTTTAAACATAATGTAGGTCAGAATATCACTATACGCTTCCTGAATTTACCTTAATAGGATGGAATAGACTGAGGCTCTCACAGGCCTAATATAACCACTCCCCTGCCCATTTCTCCTACTGGGTGATTTCAATGCCCGTAATGCAATATGACACTCGAACACAACAAATTGGCACCGAGCGAGGTGGGGCAGTGGTTAGAACACCGGTCTCGTATTGGGGAGGACAACGGTTAAACCCAAGTCTGGCCATCCTGATTTAGGTTTTCCGTTATTTCCCTAAATTGCTTCAGGCATATTCCGAGATGGTTCCCTTGAAAGGGCACGGCGGATTACATCTCCATTCTTCCCTACTTCGATGGGACCGATTAACCTGCTGTTTGGTCCCCTCCCCGAAAACCAACCCACCGACAAGAAACTGCCATACGGATCAATTTTGGAGAACCTCATGATGTCTCAGGAGCTATGTATCTTCACCATGAGCAATCTCAGTCATTTCTTGGCTGTTATTGGGTTACCTTTTGGCATCGATATTTCTTTGTGCTCTCCAACCCTCGCAGGTTCTGCTCAGTGGAAAGCAACTGATGACTTTCATTCCAGTGTTCACTTCCCACTGTGGATTCATCTAACAGATGGAACATTACTTGAAACGAAACCGATGAATTATATGGTCAGCAGAGCTAACTGGACGCTGTTCACACAGCTGACTGTGTCTGAAAAGCATGACCACGTCCAGGAATGAGAGGACTACCGTGCGACCTTAGGGAGACGCCAATTCCGAGTGTTACACAGCTCCATGTGGGAGCTGGATTCAGCACTGAGGCTGATAGCACCGCCCCCGGCTACGACCAAACTCAGTAGAGCATGATTCCACATTTGTAAGCACCGAAAAACGAAATCCTCCTTCAATACCTTAATTTGATGTGGCAGACAGACCACGTTTCCCACAACTTGGGAGAGCAAGTTTGTGACCTCTCGTCAAACCAGATAAGGACCGATCGCGTTCCAATAGTTACAGGAGCGTCGCCTTAATGAGCTGTATAAGAGAGACCCTGGTACTATCGTCTAGTCCGGATGTTAGATCCCAGGCAACTCCTTATTCACCCTCAGTGTGGATTCAGTAGATATAAATCAACTGTCGACATCTTGGGGCTGCTAGAGGCAGATATACAGCACTCTTTTGTATGTAACCACCAATGTATATTTGTTGACAGTAGTAAGGCATACGACACTACTTAAGAGACACTGTACTGCAGAGTAGCTCAACTAATAGAGCTTTCGGAGTCTCCTCCCCGTATTCATACGGTCCTTCCTATCTAACAGCATTTTTTGGTCTCGGATCGTTTTGAGCAGGAGAATGGTGTCCCTAAGGGCAGTGTCTTATGTGGTACTCTCTTTGCCTCATCCGTAAACAATATCACTTCTACGGGAAGTAGATTTCGCAGTTTCCCATACCTCCTCCAGTGTTGCAAGAGTGAATCGGTAGTGCATATTACAGGATAGTGGCTAGAGGAGTGGCTATTAAGTTCAGTTTTCCGCGGGTAAGTATTTATGTGTTGATTTAATCGTTATTTCCCGATTTTTAATTTACCTGATTTGCGTATCTTGAAGACTCGGTGAGGTTTCATTCAGTTTTAACTCCAAACTGTTGTGATTACCACACCTGAGACCTGAAAGCCAGTACCCAGAAGGCACTGAACACCTTAAAGTTCTTAGCGACAGTTCATGGGAACCGGACAAGGGGTGTCTGCTCTAGTTTTATAAGGCTTTCGTGCAATCGCCGCTAAACTATGAATGCAAAATGTATGGATCAGCAAGGCCTTCTTATCTGAAGATTATAGACCCTATCCACGTGAGGGGTTTAGGCCGGTCACGGGTTGCTGTAGGACCAGCCCCATACCCAGTCTCTGGGCTGTGGCTGGGAAATCATCGTTTAGCAACTGGCTGCAGCTTCTTTTCGCGCGCCAGGCATGTAACTCTCTAGATATTCTGATCACAGCTGCGTATCAGACTGCTGCTCGTCTGTCTTTGGAATGCCTTTTGTCCAGTCTTCAACGAGCAACAAGGCCGTTCGTGTGCGCTCCTGAAGATGTTTTTAATACGTTGTTTGATGACCTTTTAGCTGAACACCACAACCCAGTAGCCGTCAGATCATTTTCATGTTTTCCATGATCGTGTGTTTAAGATCCAACTTTAGTGTTTTCGACTTGAAATTATACGCGATCTTCCATGTGCTGGAGTAGATGAGACGTGTTTCGAGAGCTAAATTCCTTGTCTGTTTCGATTTCTTGAATGACCTTTACTCTCTAGAACTCTAGTACCAAGGAGTACCGGTCCAGAGTATCCAGGAAGTCAAAAAATGTTAAAATGTGTGTGAAATCGTTTGGGACTTAACTTCTAAGGTCATCAGTCCCTAAGCTTACACACTACTTAACCTAAATTATCCCAAGGACAAACACACACACCCATACCCGAGGGAGGACTCGAACCTCCAGGAAGTCCTTCCCCGACTACAGACACTGGGGAAGGAGGTGTCTTTCTACTGGCAGATGTGTATCGTGGGAAACAAAGAGAGCATGTAGCAGCCAAGGAGGTGCGAAATGATCATCAGTTCAGTGTGCCATCGCCTCGCTGTTGAGGTACAGAATCATTCGTCGATTGGAAGGGAGTGGCGTAAAGTGAGGGCTGCGTAGAATTAGGTCTAAAGCTCGGCCTTGACGTCTTTGGATAGGCCACAGTCCCATGACGCACGGCTTCTTGCTCTGGCAAAGAACACTCCAACACGTGGTGCTTATGACGTACGGCTTTCCCCATGAACCATGGACCTTGCCGTTGGTCGGGAGGCTCCTGTGCCTCAGCGATACATACAGCTGTACCGTAGGGCCACCAGAACGGAGGGAGGCCAGACAAAAATGTGGTTCGTGAAGAGGAGCAGCAGCCTTTTCACTAGTTGCAGGGGTAACCGACCTTGTTGTGTTGGTACTGCGAACGGCTGAAAGCAAGGGGAAACTACAGCCGTAATTCTGCCCGAAGGCGTGCAGCTTTGCTGGTATTGTTAAACGATGGCGTCCTCTTGGATAAAATATTCCGTAGGTAAAATAGTCCACCATTTGGATCTCCGAGCGGGGACTACTCAGAAGGACGTGGTTATCGGGAGAAATAAACCTTGCGTTGTACGGATCGGAGCGTGGAACGTAGATCCCTTGAGTGGGCAGATAGGTCAGAAAATTTAAAAAGGGAAATGAATAAGTGGTGGTGTGTGACGAGGGCCTCCCGTCGGGTAGACCGCTCACCTGGTGCAAGTCTTTCAATTTGAAGCCACTTCGGTGACTTGCGCGTCGAGGTGGATGAAATCATGATGATTAGGGCAACACAGCACACAGTCCCTGAGCGGAGAAAATCTCCGACCCAGTCGGGAATCGAACCCAGGCCGCCCAGTCTGTCGCACTGACCACGTTTTATTTTATTATTTTTTTTAAAGGAACCGCTGCAGGAGAAGGGTGACGGGCAGGGCAGGGGTCGACACCCGAAGCCTGGCCATCCCTCCGCCACGCCCAAACAACGTGTTTGAGTTCGAGGATCGAAGGATTAGGAAGAAGATGTAGTGGGTTTGTCGATGTTGTTTTATTTATTTATTTATTTCTTAAATTTTTAGAACATTTTTAATTTTTTAAATTTAAATTTTATATTGTATTTATAGATTTATTTTTGTTTCATTACAAAGAAAGATCCTACAACTGCCGTAGCCGAGCGTCCGAGTAGTCTTCTCGGCAGTTGGGAGGGGTTCCCCCCCCCCCCCCCCCCTATTCCGTCCGTAGAGGATCAATGTGCTCCAGGATTCTTCTTCATTTTCAGCGTCTCATACCCGGAACACCCCAGTGAGCAGGAAGATCTGCAAATAAAGAACCTAAATAATTTGCGAAACGAGTTCTGTACTTCGGCCGGCGGCTGAAAGCTGCATGTGTCGTCATCAGTAGGGACCAAAAGTCGAGTGTGCCTTTGGGAGCATCGCGAAACATGTAGTAAAGGGCCATGCCTTTTAGCCAGTTAATGGCGTTCGTCCTGGTTGATGGAAAGTATACTCCAGCGGGGCGCAATATATTATCAGGGGAGATAGACTCCGGCAATCGCCACAAGAGTAATGCCAGCATGCGCTGCGTGAGTAGCCAGCACTCGCTTGTCGCGGCACAAGTCAGACGGTGTGCATCCGAGTCAATGACTGAGGATGTCGGACACAAGGGGTCGTCCGTCAGATGTATGGAATGTAGCCTCTGATGAGTAGCGAGCTTCCCATTCACAACCACGTACCACAATGAATGCACCGTCGCAGGTAGAAAAGGCGTGTGTACCGCAAGCCACATTGTGTTCCAGGCAACTTCAGGATGTCTGTGGGCGACCGTATTTACAGGTTGCTGCTGCTGATAGAGGCGACAATAGTCTTTCGTGCTGGGCTTCCGTGTCGTCGGAAGTTCTGACCGTAAGTAGATGAAGTCAATCAAGAACTCTCTGATGTGGGTGAGTGCCGGTGAAATGTGCCCTACAGAAACCGGGGGATGCAGAGAGTGTGGTGCCTCTTCAGCTATCAGGGTGCCCGTCAGAGTGGCGTGGGAAGAGGTCCACGTGCTACGCATAGTGCTGAGATAAAGCGATCGCGCACGGCTATATACATGAATTACACCGATACCGCCCGCCCGCTGCGGCAGTGTCAGGGTGGTGTATCGGACTCTAAAAACCACACCGGTGCTTACGAAATGTCCATATGCTGCTTGAAATCTGTCGGCCATCGTAGCCGTCAAGGGAAGGACATGCGCAAAATAGTTCAGTTTGGAGGCAAGCTAAGTGCTGACATAACGTGTTCTGAGGAGCATATCCAAGCGCCGCAGTTTGTTGTCCTGCAGCAGAGCACGTGTTTGGTGCAGGAGCCGCCGGTACGTAGCCGCCGCCGTGCGTCGGACGTTGCTATAGAATTGCATACCTAAACACTTGAGTTCGGGCACCGTGTCAAAGGGCACCGCCGGTGTGTGGGAAAGCCACCCTCCGACATCCATGTATTTTGTCTTCTTCACGTTGATGACGCTCCCTGCGACCACCCCGTATTGGCGTAGCCACTGTAGCGCCATATGCATTTCATCCTCTGATCTGGCCAGGAACACTACGGCATCGGCGAATGCACCACAACGAAAGGTCATGTACCGCAAGGAAAAACCAGTTAATCGCACCTACAACCACCATTCGGTTTCGGTACTGAGATATAGATGCCTTCTGTGAATTCTGTGGGGACAATGAAATCAGGGCGGATCAGGTCTTGAGACATTTCGCGCCACTTGTCGCCCATAAGGTCGTAAAAAGTGCGCTAGAATTCGAGGGATAAACTATCCGGTCCAGGCGACTTGTTCGGTGCTCCACGTGTCATGGCCGATAACAGCTCCTCAGATGTAATGGGCAACAGCAGACTATCATCGGGTGCCACGTCCCGAGGGGCGGGAAAATCGTGCAACAGCTCGTCATAATCACGTACGTTTCGCGGATCTTCCATGTACAAGGTCCCATAGTGTCTGGCGAACGTGTGCGCGGTGTCCGTTTGCGTCACTGCGCGGCCGCCCTCCTCCGAGTTTACCGCCGTAATGTGTTGACGGTGGCGCCTCTCGCGCACAATGTGATACACTGACTCCGTTTCTTTGGGGAGACAGTCTTGCACTCGCGCACGGATGCGGACACCTTCTAGGTGCTCTGTCCTGATGCGAAGTAGACGAGCTTTGATGCGTTGTACGGACATTTGACGTTCGGGAGACGGCGGTTGCGTCGCCAGCTCACGTAACGCTGTATAGTAAAAGTCCGAAGTTGCCCTTTGCCAGTTCGACCTGTCACGCCCGTAGGCCATCAGGGTCTTTCGGAGTGCAGGTTTGACACAACCCAGCCACCACAGCAACGTGGAAGCACACATGGGCAGGCGCCTGATACATCGACTCCACGTGTCAGTGACTGCTCGCCGACACGCTTCCTCGCGAAGGAGGGAGACGTTCAGCGTCCACGGGCTCTCTCTGCGTCTTGTGAGTTGTCGGGGTAAGGTGACAGTGCAGATGTGCGCGAAATGATCCGTGAAGGCCGTCGGCGAGAGTTCTGCATCACGGGTTGCTGTGCGGAGGGCACGCGAGACCTATATCCGGTCCAATGGCTGGTAAACTCTGGGTCCCATGATGTAAGAGCCATGTGTCTTGGAGCGCAAGGTCACGTATCAATGCTTGTAGAGCCGGGCATGGGACGTAATGCGGTATCTGGTCCTCGGGCCGCAGCACACTGTTAAAATCGCCGCCTACTAGGTAATGGTCTATATTTACTTGCAAAAGTTGGGCTACCTCCTCCGAATAGAAGACATGCCTGTCACCACGGTGCGAATTACCGGAGGGGGCGTAGACGTTAATGAGGCGGACTGCGCCAAGTGTGAGAGCGATGCCTCGCCCGTTCGGCAAGTATGTCACGCCCGTCGTGTCTATGCCGTCTCGGAGAAGGATGGCCGTTCCTCCTGTGCCATCACCTGAGGGTAGGCTGTAGGTGTTGTAGCCATATAGGTCTAAACGCAGCTCGGGACGGACCTCCTGGAGAAGGGCAATGTCCAAGTATGCCGCTCAGATCATGTCGTGTAACATGTGGGTCTTGATAGTGGAGTGGACACCATTTACATAGACTGTTCCCACACGGTATGGTTGAGACGTATCAAGTGGTGGAGGCAGCGTGCTGGTGAAAGCCCACAGTGATCTCACTCACCACACAGCCATTCAGCTGCACCCTGTGTATTACTGTGCCGTATGAGTCCCTGACTGGCAGAGCCCTCCGAGCTCAATGTCAGCCATGGGCTGTGGTGGAGATATCGATGTTTGCTGTGCATCATCTGCCTCCATATCGTCTGCCCAATCACCAAAAGAGGATTGTGATGTCATTGGTGGCTGGTCGCTTATACAGGAGCCCACATTTTTGGAGTTGACGCAATGCGCCTGGTTTTCTGGGCCACCAGATTCCGGAGAGTGTTCCTTGTCTTCAGGCACCTTTTGGTGAATGATGCCACTGGACTCCGTTGCAACTGTGGACGAGTCAACGAAGTCGATGTCTTCCGCCGGCTTCTTATGCCTGTCTTGTTCTTCATCTGACAATCGCCTCTTCTTGTGTCGCTTGGGTGATTTTTGCTTTCGGGGCCGAGATTCGACATCCATTGGAGGGCGGGGCTCGACACAGTCTCGGGCACTAGGAATCCCTGTTTCCGATCCCGACAGTGACAGTGGCTGGGTGCCCACGACGCTGCGGTGGGTAGAGGCTGCAGAAACCTCTGCACGGTTGGTCTGCGGCGTCGTCGACGACGCTGATTCTCCAACGGAGTTGGCAGCGGCTTGAGGAGGTACCAGGCTTTGATCATCCATGACATCATGTCGTGTCGCCTCCACATATGTTAGCGGGAGAGAGGTCATAGTGGATCGTTGGGGAAGTTCATTGCGAGCCAGCTGAACGAGGCGGCACTGCAGACACTCAGTTCTAACATGGCCCTCCTGGCCGCAGCCCGAGCAGGTCCTCGGTTGTTCATCATATATAATAATTGCGCGGCAGCCACGAACGAAAATATATGATGGAATGTGCTTCTTAAGTACGCACCACCAGACCAGCATGGTCAACTCCCACCACGCTCACATTACCGTATGCGTGGCAGAAGCGAAAGCCGTTTGCAGATCGTTGGAGCAGTCTGTCGCAGGCCGCTTCGTCAATCAGTTTGAGGTACACTGTGCTCGATACAATAGACAAATGAATGCCTATCAGTTCAAATGGTTCAAATGGCTCTGAGGACTATGGGACTTAACATCTAGCAAGCCGCGGTGGTCTCGCGGTTCTAGGCGCACAGTCCGGAACCGTGTGACTACTACGGTCGCAGGTTCGAATCCTGCCTCGTGCATGGATGTGTGTGATGTCCTTACGTTAGTTAGGTTTAATTAGTTCTAAGTTCTAGGCGACTGATGACCACAGATGTTAAGTCGCATAGTGCTCAGAGCCATTTGAACCATTTGAACTTAACATCTATGGTCATCAGTCCCCTAGAACTTAGAACTACTTAAACCTAACTAACTTAAGGACATCACACAACACCCAGCCATCACGAGGCTGCCTATCAGTTCTTGCGGTTCTATGTGCATGATGTCTTGAAGAAACCGTTCAATTTCATGGGCCTTCGGTCTCGTGTACGATGCGTCGAACGTTAGTTTGACTGTAGCTTTTCGATATGAGAACGCCATGGCGGTTCGGTACAGGTACTATAAGGCAATACGACGACGCGATCGCGCGCTATCGGGTAAACAACAACACCTGCGGATCACTGCCCGGCGCGCCGAGCCCGTCCGCACGGTATCACGGCTGAAAGTCGATTTGCCCACTCAGCTACCGGGGGCAGACAGTGACTATTTTAAACTTAGATGTAGTGAGTATTAGTGAAGTTTGGTGTCAGTAGGAACGAGACTTTTGGTCAAGGGAATACAGTGTTATAAATACAAAATCAAATGGGTAATGAATGAGTAGGTTTAATAATGAATAAAAAATAGGAGCTCGGGTAAGCTACTACTAACAGCATAGTGAACACGTCATTGTAGTTAAGGTAGACACGAAGCCCACGCCTACCACAGTAATACAAGTATATATGCCAACAAGCTCATTAGATGACGAAGAGATTGAAGAAATGTTTGATGAGATAAAATAAATTATTTCGATAGTGAAGGGAGTCATGGGGGACTGGAATTAGATAGTAGGGAAAGGAAGAGAAGGAAAAGTAGTAGGTGAATATGGAATGGGGGTAAGGATTAAAAGAAAGAGGAAGCTGCCTGCAGGATTTTGCTGAGAGAATAACTTAATCATAGCTAACATGAAAGAAGGTTGTATACGTGGAAGAGACCTGGAGACACTGGAAGGTTTCAGATATATTATATAATGGTAAGACAGAGATTTAGGAACCAGGTTTTGAACTGTAAGAAATTTCCAGGGACGGGTGTGGACTCTGACAACAATCTGTTGGTTATGAATGTGGATTAAAACTGAAGAAACTGCAAAAAAGGTGGGAATGTAAGGAGATGGGACCTGGATAAACGGAAAGAACGAGAGGTTGTCGAGAATTTCAGAGAGAGTATTCTGGAACGATTGACAAAAACGGGGGAAAGAAATACAGTAGAAGAAGGAATGGTAGGTTTGACAGCTGAAATAGCAAAGGCAGCAGAGGATCAAGAAGGTAAAAAGACGAGGGCTAGTAGGAATTCTTGGTAACAGAAGAGATATTGAACTTAACTGACGAAAGGACAAAATATAAAAACGAAGTAAATGAAGCAGGCAAAAAGGATTACAAACGTCTCAAAAACGAGATCGACAGGAGGAGTAAAATGGCTCAGCAGGTATGGCTGGAGTACAAATGTAAGTGCCGGCCGGGGTAGTCGAGTAGTTCTAGGCGCTGCAATCCGGAGCAGCGCGACTGTTACGGTCGTAGGTTCGAATCCTGCCTCGGGTATGGATGTGTGTGATGTCCTTAGGTTAGTTAGGTTTAAGTAGTTCTACGTTCTCGGGGACTGATGACCTCAGATGTTAAGTCCCATAGTGCTCAGAGCCATTTGAACCATTTTTTAAACAAATGGAAGGATGTAGAGGCATATATCTCTAGGAGTAAGATAGATACTGCTTACAGGAAAATTAAGAGACATTAGAAGAAAAAAAGAAAACCACTTGTACGAATATGAAGAGCTCAGATGGAAAACCAGTTCTAAATATCTTCAAACTTCAAGAAGAATGTGATAATTCTAATCCCAAAGAAAGCAGTTGCTGATAGATATAAAAATTACCGAAGTATCAGTTTAATAAGCTGTGGTAGCAAGATAATAACATGAATTCCTTACAGAAGAATGGAAAAACTGACAAGTCAACTTTAGGGAAGATGAGTTCGTATTTCGGAGGAATGTAGGGAAACGTGAGGCAGTACTGACCCTGCGACTTATCTTAGAAGATAGGTTAAGGAAAGGCAAACCTACGTTTATAGCATTTGTAGACTTAGAGAAAGCTTTATGACGCTGTTAAATGGAATACTGTCTTTGAAATTCTGAAGGTAGTTGGAGTAAAGTACCGGGAGCGAAAGGCTACTTACAGCCTGTGCAGAAACCAGACGGCAGTTATAAGAACCAAGGGGCATAAAAAGGAAGCAGTGGTTGTGAAGGGAGCGAGTCAATGTTTTAACTTATCACCGACTCTGTTCTATCTGTACTTTGATGAGCAGTAAGGAAAATAAAAGAAGAGTTGTAGGAATTAAAGTTCAAGGAGAAGAAATAAAACTTCGAAGTTAACGATGACATTGTAATTCTGACAGAGACAGTAAAGGAGTTGGAAGAGCAGTTGAGGGTAATAGACAGTCTCCTGAAATGAGGATACGAGATGAACATCAACAACTAGAATGTACTCGAATTAAATCAGGAGATCCTCAGGAAATTAGATTAGGAACCGAGACACTGAAAGTAGTAAATGAGTTTTTCTATTTCGGTAGCAAAATAACTGATGACGGCCGAAGTAGAGGAGATATAAAATGTAGACTGGAAATGGCAATAAAAGCTCTTACGTAGAAGAAAAGTTTGATAAAATCAAATATAGACATAAGTGTTCGGAAGTTTCTTCTGAAGGTATTTGTCTAGAGTGTAGCCATGTACGGAGGTGAAATTTGGACCGTAAAATGTTTAGACAAGAAGAGAAATATAATCTTTTGAAATGAGGTGCTACAGAGGAACTCTGAAGATTGCTTGGGTAGATCACGTAACTAATGAGGAATTACTGACTAGGAATGGAGAGAAAAGACGTCTGTAGTACAACCTGACTAAAAGTGGGGATCAATTAAGGGATACATTCTAAGACATCAAGGAATCACCAGTTTAGTGTTTAGTGTTGGGGGGGAGGGGGGGGGTAGAAATCGTAGAGGGAGACAGAGAGATGAATACAGTAAGTAGATTCAGAAGGATGAATGTTGCAGTAGTTATTTGGAGATGAGGAGACTTGGACAGGATGGAATAGCATACAGAGCTGCATCAAATAAGGTTTCGGACTGAGGACCACTACAACAATAAGATGTTTTTGTTGTTCTTTACTACATTATCACACTGCATATTACACATAGGAGAAGTGCATGTTCACCTCTTAATCGTATGACAGTTACGGAAACACCGATTTTCTCTCTTGCGCTGGGTATGGTGTGATCCTTGTGGGTAACTTCTACCTATGTCTGACTCGGGATAAAGCTTTCTAAGGTGTCAAAGATATTATGTGACGTGACGTAAGAGGCTCGTCACCGGCTTTAAGAATTACACCTAGATAAGCAAAGAAAACTCACTTTCTATTTCACATTTAGCGGAAGGCGTACAGAAGTAAAGAGTGATATTTCTTCGGTTGCAGACTTCATCTTCAATGTGAAATGTGTGGTGTCACCGCCAGACACCACACTTGCTAGCTAGTAGCCTTTAAATCGGCCGCTGTCCGGTAGTGTATGTCGGACCCGCGTGTCGCCACTATCAATGGTTGCAGACCGAGCGCTGCCACACGGGAGGTCTAGAGAGACTTCCTAGCACTCGCCCCAGTTGGACAGCCGACTTTGCTAGCGATGGTTCACTGACAATAGTACTCTGAGTAAACGTGAAACCGACAGGCTGGCTCTGTCCAGACGTGTTTAAATGTGAGAGAGTTCTCGGGTCACTTGAACATCTTGACAATGTCAAGGTCTAGAGCTTTAACGTTTCTTAACGTCCACGTTCGCCAGTGAACCAACGAGTGTATCAGTCACAGTATTCATAGGCTCACAAGTACAAAAGGAATCATGGCCATCACTGTGATGTCTGAGCTCCAATGATGTTGCAGCCAGCCAGACTGCTGTAAAACAATGATGCCCTCGACGACAAGACAATCAGTTACCAGCCAATAATGGCCGAGTTTAACTCAGTCGAAAGTTCATCAGTATATAAGCACTCGAAAGGCTGGAAAGATTATATTAATTCACGTCGCCTCTAAATCCTATATTTATGTAAATTGAGGATATTACAAGTCGACGGAGTGCGACGGAAAAAAAAACTTTCTGCTGGTCATAGTAGCTTTGGGAAGAAAGAAGCTTACCAAAAGAGGAAATAAGTTTTAGTTCGAAATATTAAGAAACAGTTAATTCAGCCTTGACTGGAATAGTATGAAAGAAAGGAGACAAGGACTTAAAACATTTCTGAGAAACTGGGCGACAACACAGTTATTTCAAGGAGGCAAACAACATCAGGATTTTATGCCCCATTGACAATGAAGTGAAGAAACGGTTAAAAAATTATTATTGGTGAAGTATAGGGCAGAAACATTGCCTGAAATGGTTTAGGGAACCACGATAAACCGAAATCTGGATGACTATGTGGAATATGAATACTTGCCTACAAAATGCGGCTCTAGTACACTAGCCACCGTACCATCTAGATCAATACAGAGGCTACATGCAGATTGTGGCGCTTATGGAATCGGTGTGAAGCAGGTACTACCGTTTGTCATAAGCCATCAGATTATTTTCGAAAGTGGAAATATGTAGGCCTACAACATGTCACCGTAGCTGAGTTCCTTCCATACAGAACGACTTGCAGTAAGTATGGTGTGGTGATTCACTGAAATTTAAGAACTGAAGAAGAGTGTAGATGTCATAGGGAAATGTTAGTCGCGGAGTGATATTTGCCATTGGGATTAGTGGCGACTAGATAAGGTAATCTATGTTGATGGATTTATACCATCAGATGTAACAGCCTAGTTACTATAGTCAAGCCTTGATATCCCTCCACCCTCCCAACACACACACACACACACACACACACACACACACACACACACACATACGTCCAACACCAAATGGGGAGTCCGTGAAGCCTCATATTGTGTCGAATCAAGTAGTCCTTTCTTGTAATTTAATTGCACCACAAATTTAATGTTCCCGAAATGGGTCCAGTACGTTCTCACTAGTCATCCGAGATACGCATCCAATATTTTCGATTTTTCTGTAGCACCACTTTTCCAAAAGGTGTTTCTTTTCTTCTTGCCTGAACACACACACACACACGTTTCTGTTCTATAAAAGGCTACACTCTAGACAAATACCGAAGTAGAAGGCGCCATAGCTTTTACATTTACTCTCGATGTTAGCAAAATTATCTTTTTTTGAAATAGTGTTGCGTGTCTGAATTTTATACCTCATCCAATTCGGCATTTGTCACTGATTTTGTTGCTGTAATACCAAACCTCACGTACTCTTTTCAGTGTCAAATTTTCTAACATGATTTCCTCAGCATAAACTGATTTAATTCGACTGTCTTCCATTATACCTGTTCTGTTTTTGGTGATATTCATATCATAATCACTATCCAAGACACTATCCATTCCGCTCAAGTTAAGTTCCAAATCTTTCGTCTCTAACACACTTACAACAATTGTAGCATGGTTTCCCCACAAGCTGTAGATAAACCTTCACTCCCTGTGTTCTATCTGCAGTACCTTCAGAATTTTAAAGCTTGTATTCCATTGAAGAATGTAGACAGCTTTCTCTGAATCTAAAATTGCCTTAAATTTATGTTTGATTTTTTTGATATACCATACAATGAATTACGCAGAATGTAGCTACCTTTAAGTCAAGGCACGGAGAAATGGAATTTTATAATAGTATGTAACATAAACAGTCGAAAAACTTGTAAGGGTGTTGCGCGGTAGGTTGCGCTGTGAAATAACTGTTGCGAAACACATTCTATACGTTGCGCTGCTTGCGAGTTAATTAGAGTTGAAGTTAGCCAATTAGACAGCAGTGCTCGCTAACTCAAGTGGTCTGCAAGAGATGATGTCACCAGCGTGTCTTTCGTTTAGCTTTCTTAATCCAAATAATGGAGCGATACAAAAGTTAGACGTGGAACGGTAATAAGGATGAAACTCGAGTCAACGACTGCCCAGTCTCATGCGCTGTCAGCTACACTAAGGGAACGACTGACACGCTTTGTATCTGCCGGGCTGTATGAAGTATCGCGGTAACGGACAGATTTGCTAACTCAACGGCTAATCAGCTCGGAAACGGCATAACATATAAAACTTTTTTCTTAACAACTATTCTTCAGAACAGCCTACACTGTAACATCCTTGCAAGCATTTCATACTATTTCTGACCACCCCGTACTACTCAAAATTCAGGAAATGGCAAAATGGAATTAGCGACCCATCTATACTTCATGGAACCATTATGTTGTCAAATTGCTATGGGTGTCTGGGTATGCTGTGAGACGCATTTTCAGGACATGGTTGTTACCGCCAGTCGCTAACAACATCTGCTTCACACGCAATCGATCGTCGCTGTCGAGATACGTCTACGGCTTAGCACGTGCCAGTTCGCACGCGTCTGTTTATTCTCTCTAAGCTGGCCGCTGCAATGCGCGAAGCCCTGAAGCCCTAAAATTGGCGGGTGGCGACAGTCCACGTTCAGAGCAGGTAGCGTGCAGGGCGGCCCGTCTGTCAGCCTGACGGCGTGTATAATTCACGAGCGCTGCCAACCCTGCAACGCCCACGTTTCTGCCGGCCAATAAACGCAGCTATAAATACGGCTGAGTGGTGCAAATTGGGAGTTGGCAATGGTCGCAGACTGTTGCCAGTTCCTCTCCGGCTATCGACTTTTCTGCAGCTACCCCCGCTCATTGATCTCTCCGTAGTGACTGACGCACGAGGCATGTGATTTATTGCACAAGTACAATGCCTGAGCTGTATCCTCTCATTCCACAGGACGACTCATTTCGGGTAAATTACAGTACACAAACAACGAAACACTGTGTCGCGAGTACACAAAAAATCGGTTATTCTTCAAGAAATACTTTTTAATTCTTAAACTCATGATCAATGCATGGCAGGAGCAGTTTCCATAGTCACAGCTATACATTATTACTAACGGCTGTACAGTAAATTAAGCGGAATACGGTTGTAGTGCCAACCGAAATCTGTCATCTTTTTTTTTTTTCTTTTCTCTTGCCTACAACCTGGGTGGTACTAGATCCACTGCTTCAGGATTTACCAAATTTTATTTTACTACTGTCTGTCAAACCCGGCTTTGCCTAGGTATCCTTTTTGTCAATTTTGTACTAGAAATGAAACGTTATATGTACTCTTGCAGTGATTTCGGTGGATGATCCAGACAATTTCCGCGTGAGTTTTCGCTTGTCTCCAATGTGATTTTGTAAACATATCCGTGGCAACGCCTCTTCATAGCTCTATAGACACCTACTGTTTCCGACTATGGCCGTTTGCGCTATTCAGTTGAAATCTGTCAAAAGCGCTGGCAGGTGTCAGCGATGTGATTTCCTTAAGTTGACTCGGCTGTAGGAGTGTCTCAGCTGTAACGCATCTCAGTGTTAATGACATATCTCTTGAACTATGTGTTGTACACTGGTTGTACACTGATATTTTTGTGTAGGTACATGCAGTGGTATAAATGTATAAGGTCTGCGAAATGTATTGCGAGTAGAGATAGTAGCCCGAGTCTCCCTCGAGCATGGGTGTGTGTTTGTCCTTAGGATAATTTAGGTTCAGTAGTGTGTAAGCTTAGGGAGTGATGACCTTAGCAGTTAAGTCCCATAAGATTTCACACACATTTGAACATTTTTGAAATAATAAATACAAACGTCATACATGATGCGTTTATGACGTCATTTCTCCTAAACTGTGTGCGTTGGCCCACAATGATATAATTTTGTAGGTAAATTCAGCGACACATGTGAGTACTGTCAGCAAAATTTCTTCTGCATAGGGTAAGTACGTAGCAAAGAAGTAATAAATTTAAACGTCAAGCAAGATACGGCAGTTGTATAGGACGTAATATCTCCTTAACTACGATAGATAGGTGATCCTCACACCCAGAGGGATTGTTGCCTGACAGCAATGAATAGGTGTACCACATTTGGCTGAAATTTATCAAGTGGTTTAGGAGATGTGGGACATGCATACACACATACATTTTATAATATTTGTAGATTTAACTTTGTGGCTGAATACTACTGCTGAGGCCACAGTCGTCACTGTAATCAAAGGCAGGGTTGTTGTGTGCACCAACCCTCTGTGAATCACGTAAGCTCTGTTGTGCCATGTACCCGCCGTTCGCCTAAAAGAATCGGCAACCCCTCAGTCATTACAGCGTCAAGGGGTTTGCACACGTAGAAGGCGTTGCCTCCACGGACTGTGTCGATCACAACAAGGACAACGCACGGTAGAACAAGAACAACCAGAGATCCTCAGTGCCACGAACCTATTTCCTCCACAGTGTCACGTGTGCAGAACTGGATCGGCACGAATTTCTTTGCACCTTGGCTATAAGGAGCGGCGCAAGCGAACACGTTTACGCTTCTCTTCGCCGGAGCTTTGATGATGATGATGATGATGATGATGATGATGATGTTTGGTTTGTGGGGCGCTTGACTGCCGGTACAATCCCCAATCTTTACACAGTCCAATCTAGTCACTTTCACGAATGATAATGAAATGATGAGGACAACACCCACTTCCCGGGCAGAGAAAATCCCCAACCTGGTCGGGAATCGAACCCGGGACCCCATGATCCAGAGGCAGCAGCTCTAGCCTATAGACCAGGAGCTGCGAACCCGGAGCTTTGAGCCATTTCAATATCTGCTCTTAGCGGCCAATCAGTTAGAGTGCTGTTGGAACCTACGACTTTCAGCGATATCCCAAGACATACCTGCCTGCAAATAACGCCATCGTTAGAAAGTATCAGTCTTCATGCTCCACTAAGATTATTCACTATGTGTTCCAGACGTATACGTGTCAGCTTTTGAGAAGTGATATTATTTTTATTGAGAATTTTCCTTTGTTATTAAACCTCTCTACTGTGGTCGTAATAAACCCTTGTTCTTGTTTAGTGTTATTATTTCTCATCAAGCAACTCCCCGTGATAGATATAGCATGTTGTACTGTATGTTACCTTAACTGTTTGTGTATCTTATTCTATGGGTCGAAATTTGGGAACGAAGGCAGCATTCGCCTAAAAGCTTCAAAACCACACTCAGGCTTGCTGGTGTACCAGCCCACCCCCGTCAGTCTGCGGCGCGGATTCAGTGATGATACAGCTCTTCATCCTGCCTCACGAGATAGCGCCCGATTCGTCTCGCTTACTGAGCTGGTCGATGACCGAAATCGGTTACACAGTGCAATAAATATTATTTTGACGGTTAAATAAACATTTCTAATAGATAAAACAATTGTATTCTGTTGGCTTCATCGCTGAACAAAGTAGTTAAGAGCATAAAGCATTGTGACAGAGATACTGATAATATCGTCAGATACTGTGGAAAGACGTTGGAAACTTGAGGTAGAAATTTGTAGATATATGCGTATTTAATAACATATCGTGCACAGTATGCCTTAGTTTAAGGCACTGAGATCCCTGTCAATGGTGATTTCTCCTGCCGAGGGAAATTCAAATAATGGGGTTCAACACTGGAATTTCAACCTCAAGTTTTCGAAACGTCATCGCAGCAAAAGTTGGAGCCAGGAAGGGTGTCTGTCTGTACATGTGCTTTGAACTCATACCAACGGCACTCATTTCTAGTCGTGATAAAAAATGTAAGCAGTCGCGAGGAGGTTACTGAGTTGTTATTTCGGACTAGAAAACCAATTGCGTACTCGCTGAGGTCCTGTCGACAGGAATAAGGAGTAATTTGGAAACACACAAACTGCAATGACTCTGGCTGGACTCTATTGAAGGGTTGGTTGTGTGCTGCTGCCTTTCGGTCCAAATGAACACTTAACCATTGAAGTGGCTTAGCATATCTGGCAGTGAAATATTAAACTGACTAAGCATAGTTTTATCATAACACATTAAAAATGAGGCCGATAAAAAGAATGTGAAACGAAATATTGGTTCCAGAAGGATTTTGATGTAGCCTAATGCATACGTTTAAATCAAATTGAACTTATAAATTTATCATAAGTAAAAGAATCAGAAACAAGTATGAAAAGGTTTCCATGCTGTTCTAAATGGCTTTAATCGACAGCGCAGAATAATGCAAGCAGACGTACATACGATAGTTCCAAATGCTAACTAATCTTAACAGTTCGTACCACATAAATCCGAGTTCTAATATTTTGCAATGTTTGCAAAAATTCGTCAAAGGATTCACGAAATGACCAAAGTAATTCAATCAGACCTATATGTTCTACTCCTCACTCACGTAATACTACACTCTTCAATGCAGTCTCAGAGAATTCGCGAAAAGTCCATAATACGGCTATACTGAGAAACTCTAATGCACATGGGTTGATAACTACTCACTCTTACCAAGCCTGCAGATAAGACCATCTGCCCAAAGGCCACGAGGCCCATTTTTCTCTTATTCCAGAATACGGAAACATGATCAACAACTGCAGTCACGAGTACTGTTTTTCCTGGCCCACCTTATCGAAATAATACACTTTTAGATTGATTTGCATAATTAAATATATTTAATAAACATATTCATAAAAATATATGTATTTATATGTTCCTTGTATCTAAATATCTTCGTTGTATCCTTTTAACTAGCCTTTTCCCTGTGGCTTCATGCGCATAGGGTGGTGTGTGACACATATAATGCACCCTCTCTTGGTCTCTCTCCTCACCCCACTTTCTGCTCATTCCTCCCCTCCCTTATCTGTCATTCTCCTCTATCCCGGTGTGCTACCTTCTCCTCCAACCTCTCTCTTTCATATCGTCCTCCACTCTCCTATCTTATATCCTGTTCATTCCCCTTTTTCGCTACATCTGCTCCTCCCCCTCCTCCCACAAGTCTCCTCCTCCAATCTCCCCCATTATCCATCACCTTCTCTTCCTCACCCTCTCTTGGTTTTCATTTCGTTCTTCTTCTCCTCTTTTTGTCCATCTCGTCTGCCACTCTCTCTATTATATCCTCCTCCCCCTCTCTACGTCCCTTCCTGCTCTCTTTTCTCGCTGCCCATCTCCTCCTACAACATCTCTCCGTCCACCCCGTCTTCTCCCATCCATGGCCGTCTACATGTAGCCCTTGCAAGAGAGGTCGATTATGATGGTCAATACTATTCCCGTAACTGACCTTTCATGCAGTGCAGTCTATAATTCAAGGGCACGAGAGCAACCCTTTGTGACATATAGGCTGCCATGCAAACCAGGTCAATAAAGGAGGCACAATACACCTCTCGTACAGGGCGGCCCACACAGCGCGGGATGGAAAACCATTTCTTATCCCTGCTGTATAGGTTGCTCTGTAAAGAAAATCAATAAGAAATGTCGATACTATTCCCAGACAACACATTTGTCGTACAAGGCAGCCTAAATGCGCGGTTTTTCAACTATCTCTCATCGGACCTAGGAGGTTATGAACCCCACAGTCCTGATACTGCTGAAGAATTCTGTTGGTGTGCCAGATTTGTAGGACATGCCATTTTATACATATATAGATTTACTGATTTGCCTTAATTGTGAGAGGATCCTAGTTAATTGCTTGTCAGTTTTCTATTCGCTCTTGCGCTACTATGTGGCTCATTTCTTAATTCTTGCAAAACTTGACAAATACTATTTATATAAATTATAGAATTGTACTCCCTAACACAGCGTCAACATACTACAGCTAATTGACAGTGTGCAAGTAGGGAATTCTTGATTTTGCCAAACTGAATTAATATTGCAAATAATATGTTTAAAAATTTATTTTATTGCATTTATAAGCTGCGTCATGGTCGCAAATCGAACAGATACCCCAGATTGTAGACTAAACTTCTTTTATTTCACGTCTATGATAACAAACTTGTAGCCTTCAGCCTGCCTGTGTCGGTTAGCAAAACAGATTTGAATATGGTTATTGCTGACTGAACCCGCTACTATGAGAATCTACAAGTTTATGACCGTAGAAGTTAAATAAAAGAAATTTATTTCATGTATATTGCACATCCAGCCTTGCTCATCTTGCAGCTGAAATCATGACGTATATGTTGGTGTATAATATCTATTACCAACATGTCTGCAAACGGTTATTAGTTTACTATCAATAAATAAACATTTAATTCTTTTTAACTTCTAAACAAGCCATCGAACAAATTTTTATTGAATTGTAGGCCTCTGGCAATTTCAGCGATGTCTGTATGTTCTCTGTAGCTTAAATATAGGGAGTTCTCACTATTTTCATGAATATTCAATGATTTCAAAACAAAACTTTCAGTCGCCGTTCCATATTGTGGTGCATCCTTTTCTCGCGCAGTGCCACTCCCGCCAACCATGCCTTAGGCTTTTCCCAGTGCCACCCTCTCCTGCGCAACTGCCGATATCCGGCCGCCTAGTTCACACTACGGCGCCGTTCAATCATCGTGATTCGTCTTGTCTGGCCACACATAGCAACTAGCCTGCTCTCCGCTGCTCGCCTGGATACTGCAGTAGGCAATCTGGTCAAACCTCTCTTAATGTCGCACAATAATTCTGCGAAGAAATCTCATACTTTACAATACTACTGAATACGAGTACCCTATAGCTTCCTGTACTATTATAGCTTCTCGCCAGTTTCGTCAGACTAAGAATCGATGTACTCATAGATATTCACAGCTCAGTTAATGTATTACAATGAGAAGACGTGATATACATATCATTCTGCCTAAAATTAGCCACTTAGTAATTTCATACATCACGTTAGACACCCACATGATACATTACTACGGGTGTCGGAGAGGTGATGGTATTGTGACAACCAGTTTATGTTCTGATTCTCTAGATTATATTATAGATCATTCCACTTCGCCTCATATAGTGCGCGCACGTGACGCCGTTGGTGGTGATTCGTCTGTCGCATGGGGACGTTAATCTCTACAGTACCCTTGGAGTTGTTCAAAGGGGGAAGGTCGTATGTCAGCATCAGTTTCCTTCGTTTCTCGTCCCTTATACAGTACGAACATGACACCATGATTCACACGTCAATTACAGCCACCATTAAGCAGAAACTCATTAGCTTCAACCATTACATACCTTGATGAAGGGGACTTCTCGGGGACGCCCAGCCAAACTTCCATACGTCTCCTTCTTTTTTTCACTATGTGTATCAAATATTTCAAATAACAACGACTTGAAGGTTGATTATCACAACAATTAGTGCTTTTAGCTGAGAAGAGAGATTGGAATACATCCAAAAATTGAGTACATATGATGGAAGTGACACGCTGGCATGAAGAGGATGGTACAAGAGAGGAATTCGTGGTGGGCCACATAGAACCAGTCTGGAGACTGATGACTAAACGTACACTAGAGAGACATACTTATATCCTAGTCGTGTGATCATATTGAAATAGGTAAAATATTGGCCCACCCGGGTAGCCGCCCGTGTTAACGCGACCACTTCCGGGACCGGCAGGTGTGCCAGCCCCAAGTCGAGTTCTCCCGGCGGAGGTCGACGTCCCGCACTCCACTAGGTGAATACTGGGCTGCCTCCCATGTTCCACCTTAGATACACTCTACTCAAAGATTTACAACAATTTCTCACACATGCACACTGATTTTATAGCATACGGAAACTTAGCATTAGCTGGTAATTGTGCAAATACTTCCACTCAGATTTTGCATCATCATTCACACAAAAGCCGAGTCACTCAATGTCAAACAGCAAATCCAAAAGCCGAAGGTTCAATAGTCAAGCTGTATCTCTTTTTTTGTTGTTTACAGTTTATTTCACAGCAGGAAAGGAACAAGTTAAAAAATGTCGCACCATGGATCGGAAGCCACTCTAAACTGCAAGTGCGCTATAACTTGCTGGGAACGCCATAAGGAAGACCAGGATACATCACGTTCAAAGCTATACCTTGAGATTACACATATTTTGTGCCCCTATAAGGTGAGGAGATAACGTGTCTAGAAACGTCTCCCCAAAACGAACGATAGATATAGTCGTAATAAAATACCTGTATGACCGACAAATTAATTTAAACAATTCATTTCAGTTATCGAAACCCCCTTTGCGTTTTAATATTATTTTTCTATTACATTCTATTCAAGAGTGATATAATTCAATGCATATCCGAGTACATCAATGTAAAATTCCTTTGTGTTATGGAACGGTCACTAAACTATATTATCTGTGCAAGAATGATGAACTTCCATAACCTACAGTGTAAATAACAGTGATCTGCTCCTGAAATGGTACATTAATAATTACGATAATGCGTTAGCTTTTGTTGAATGGTTACAGAAAAATATTACTGGCGTAAAAATCTAGCATGTAGGTATAGCCAATATTTCTATCTGTAATTCCATTCTGCAATTGAATAAAATGTATGTTACATTTTTTTGAGTCATCAGTATATTGACTGGCTTGATGCAACCCGCCACAAATTACACTCTTGCGGTGACATTTTCATCTCAGAGTAACACTTGTAACGAATGTCTTCAATTATTTGCTGGATGTATTCCGATCTCTGTGTTACTCCACGGGTTTTACTCTTTACAGCTCCTTCTAGTACCATAAAAGTTATTTCCTGATGTCTTAACGGATGTCCTATTATCCTGTCTTTCCCTTTTGTCAGTGCTTTCCCTATACTTCTTTTCACTCCGATTCTGTGCAGAACTTCCTCATTCCTTATCTTATCACAAAATCTAATTTTCAACAGTTGTATGTAGCACCACATCTCAAATGGATTCTCTAATGTTTTGGTTTCTTCACAGTCCATATTTCATAGTCATTTAACGCTGTGCTCCAAAGGTACAGTCTCAGAATTTTCTTTCTCAAATTAACTCCTGCTTTTCACACTACCAGATTTCGCTTGGCCAGCAATGAAGTTACGAAATTCTGATACCTAATCTGCTTTTGACGTCCTCCTTGCTCCGTTCATCATTGGTTATTTTGCTATCTAGGTATCAGAATTCCGTAACTTCATCTACGTCGTGACCGTCAATCCTAATGTTAAGTTTCTCCCTGTTCTCATTTCTGCTACTTCTCATTACTTTGATCTATATTCGTTTTAGTTTCATTCCATATTCACGACTCGGAAGACTGTTCTATCCATTCAGCAGATCCTGTAACTCTTTTTCATTTTCACTGAGGATAGAAAAGTTACCAACGAATACTATCACTGCTGTCTTTCCACCTTGGATTTTGATTTCACTTTTGAACCTCTCATTTATTTCTATTATTGCTCCTTTGACGTACAGATTGGGCACTAGGGTGAAAGACTACATCCTTGTCTTACAACCATTTTAATCCGAGCACTTCTTTTTTGGTCTTTTACTCTTCTTATTATTCCCTCTTGGCTCTTGTACATGTTGTATGTTACCCATATCTTCCTATAGATTACCCCTATTTTTCTCAGAATTTCGATCATCTTGTACCATTTGACTCTGTCGAACGCTTTTTTCTAGGTTGACAAATCATACGCACGTGTCTTGAATTTCTTTAGTCTTGCTTCCATTATCAATCGCAACGCCAGAAATGCCTTTCTGGTGCCTTTACCTTTCCTAAATCCAAACTGATCGTCATCTACTAGATCCTCAATTTTTTTCCATTCCTCTGTATATTATTTGTGTCAGCAACGTGCATGAATGAGCTGTTAAGCTGATTGTGCGATAATTCGTAATTGTGTGTATTACACATTTCAGTAAGTCAATTGGTATATCGCCCGACTCAAACATTTTACATACTAACGCAAATAGTCATTTTGTTGACACTTCCACCAACGATTCTAGAAAGTCTGATCGAATGTTATCTTTGTACTCTACCTTATTTGATGTTAAATCTTTTATATCTCTTTTAAATCCTGATTCTAATACTAGAACCCGTATCTCTTCAACTGCAGTTTCTTTTTCTATCATATCAGTCAAGTCATGCCCCCCCCCCTCTCCCATAGAAATCTTCAGTTCACTCTTTCCACCCTTCTGCTCTCTGCTCTACATTTAGCAATGGAATGCCCATTGCACTTTTAATGTTACCGTCCTTGCAGTTAATGTCAATGAAGGTTCTTGTGACTTAAGTGACTCTGCCCTTCTGGCAATCATTTCCTTTTCGACTTCTTCACATTTATCATGCTGCCATTTCGCCTTATCTTCCGTGCACATTCTATTTATTTCATTCCTAAGCGACTTTTAATTTTGTATTCCTGAAATTTCTCTGAACGTATTTGTACTCCCTTCTTGCATCGATCAGCTGAAATGTTTCTCATGTTACCCAGAGTTTATTCGCAGTTGCCTTCTTTGTACGCATGTCTTTCTTTCCAATTTCCTTGATTGCCCTTTCTAGGGATGTCTGTTCCTCTTCAACTGAACTGCCTGCTGAGCTATTCCTTCGCGCAATATCTACAGCTTTAGAGAACTTCAAACGTATCTTTTCTTCTCTCAATACTTCAATATCCCACTTCTTTGTGTACTGATTCTTCCTGACTAGTCACGTCAGCTTCAGCCTACTCTTCATTACTACTAAATTGTGCTCCGAGTGTATACCTGCTCCTGGATACGCCATACAATCCAGCATCTGATTTCGGAATCTCTGTCTGACCATTATGTAATCTAACTGAAATCTTCCCGTATGTCCCGATCGTTTCCAAGTATATGTCCTCCTCTTGTGATTCTTCAATAAAGTATTCTTTATTACTAGCTGATATTTATTGCAGAGCTCTTTGTACTCTCTCATTCCTAGCACCAAGCCCATATTCTCCTGTAACCCTTTCTTCTGCTCCTTCCCCTACAACCATATTCCAGCCCCCATAGATATTAGATTCTCGTCTCCCCTTACGCACTGAATTACCAATTCAATATCCTTATATAATTTTTCTGCATCTTCATATCCGGCTTGCGACTTCAGCAAGTACACCTGAACTATTATTGTCGGTGCTGGTTTGCTGTCGATTCTGATGAGAGTACCCCTACCATTGCAGAATTTACGGTAACATACTCTCTGCCCTATCTTCCTGCTCATAACTAATCCTACACCAGTTATACCATTTTCTGGTACTGTTGAACTCATCTGACCAGAAATCATTGTATTCTTTCCTTTTCACTTTATCGATGCCATCTCGATTGAGCCTTAGGATTTCCCTTTGCAAATTTTCTGTCTTCCTAGAACATTCAAATCTCGGGCATATCATGCCCCGACTCGTAGCAGGCTATCCCTCCTCTGGTTATTCATTCTTTTTATCATGGTCAGCTCCCCGTTGGCAGTTTCCACCCGGAGATCCGAATGGGGGACACTTTCGGAAACTTTTGCCAATGGAAAGATCATCATCACACTTTTTCTGTTACAGACCCCATTTCCTATAGATACACGTTGTGTGCCTTTACTATAGTGGTTTCCATTTCTTTTTGTACCCTCATGCTGTCGATCACTGCTGATTCTGTAGCCTGTAGGATCAGTCTCTCACCCCAAGGGAAACGGAGCACCCTGAACAACCGTCAACTCCTCCACTCTCTTTGACAGTGTCGTTGTCAGAATGGAGGTGACTTCTTTTGCCGGAAATCTTCGGCCGCCAAAACTAATGATTTGCACTCAAAGTTTAAGCGGTAGTGTGGTTAGTACCCGTGACCGAGGACGTTTTGATTTATATTGAAAGATAATACTACTACACCACCGTTTTATTTACTGCTACTGTATTACACAAACGTACGTGTAGGTTGTTGTTGTTATTGTAGTTGTTTTTGTTGTGGTCTTCAATCTGGAGATGCAGCTCTTCACGCTAGTCTACGCGGTACACGACCCTTCATCTCCGTGTACCTACTGGAACGCACATCATTTCGAATCTACTTATAGTATTAAGGTCTTGGTCTCCCTTTGTAATTTTGACCCCCACTGTTCAATCCATTGTCGAACCTCCCATTAACCGAACTCTTCATTTAGTGCTGTCGTGCGTTAATTACTCCTAATTCGGTTCAGTATCTCCTCATTAGTTACTTCATCTCTCTCTCTCTCTCTCTCTCTCTCTCTCTCTCTCTCTCTTTGCTTCTATATTCATCTCTAGAATCACATTTCAAAAATTGTATTTTCACCTTGTTTGAAATATTTATTACCGATCTCTCACTTCCGTCAAGGGTTCACTCCACGTAAACACTTAACACTTAAATTTATATTCGATGTAAACCAGTTTCTCTTTTTCATAAATGGTTTTGCTGCTATTTCCAGTCCGCATTTTATGCACTCTCTACTTCAGCCATTGTCAGTTACTTAGGAGGCCACATAGCAAAACTCAAATATTTTTAGTGTTTCATTTCCTAATCGAATTTCCTCAATATCTCGTGGTTTATTACAAATTACTCTGTTGGTTAGAACGTATAAACGCTACACTTCTTCTTCCGTTCATTAGTATAATTCTGGCGAAGTTGTTGGTTCCTTCCGACCTTTGTTTCTTGAGAGAGAGAGAGAGAGAGAGAGAGAGAGAGAGAGAGAGAGAGAGAGAGAGATTCGTCAGGTTGTGGGGACATCGTATGTAACTAATGTTAGAAATTATGAACAATCTGTTGTAGGTAGATTAGCTGTGTTAAAATATCTGGCTCTGAAATCTAAGTTACGCGAAGAGGGCACGCTAGATTCTGAAGGAAGCCAGCGCACTAGTTTCGTCGCATCACTGCGTACACCAGTGCCGTCTTTTTGTATGTCCGTGTTATAGGCGTAGAACGCCTTTGTTCTGCTTGAATTGGTATACTGTAACTGGTCTCCTCAGGAGTGAAAAGTACTTTTTTATTGAAAAGCAACTAAAAAAAAATACTTTATAGCATCTCTATTTACCTTGACGTATTTGAGTTCAGGTGGTTGCTTGATTGTCGGGACTTCCACTAAGTTTTTGAACCTTGAAATAGGGACATAAATAATTAATCCTAACACTGGTCAGGAATATGACTATCAGTGTGAGCCTCCTTTGTAGAAGGTTATTGATTGCTGCTGAATCCCTCGTTCTACAATCGGTGAACGTTTAACCTTCTCTGTCATAGCTACCTGTGTTTTCACACCTTCACAAATAACTCCGGATCGAGATCTGCTCAAAGAGACTCTTAAATTTCAGACTACATAAACTTCCTACAGGTGGACATCGTATCCGTAAAAACATGGAAAATTTGAAAAAAAGTTGGGGCACACCAAACCACTTCCGTATCTAATTACAAGAAGTTCGTAATGGTGTTGATTTTTGAAGACAAACTGAAAAATTACAACAGTTGTTGCAGCATGATAAATGCCGTATTTCACAAAAAGTACTGTCCACCGGAATGCACGTACTTCCATTATTTGAAAGATCTGCAGTAAGTAGTAGATGCTTATCCAAACGTCCTTCAGCGCAGTCAAATTACCTTCATTATGTATTCAAGAGTTCTGCCGCGTAGTTATTAATTTTCACAATATAAGCCACAGTCTAACAGTGTTGCCTGCCTTTTAGCGTTAAAATTATTTTCCTTGGAGCATGACGTCGTATTTCGTTCCAAAAAACTTGTTGAACGTTCAAAGGCATACCTCGTCCTTACGTTCTCTTTCGATAAGGCTCTCAGGTCCCTTTAATTATCTACAGGAATTCGTGTAAGTCTCCTTAAGTGATTACGTACAGCAAAACTTTACTTGATGCAGTTGCTCTGTCTCTAGTAAATATTACCTGAAAATATCTCCAAACCCACCTACCATCAGTCACTGGATTTTATGCTGTCGGCCCACCGTTGCGCAATATAGTGGTCTTGCCATGGCAGCTATTGTGATTGCGGGGGTATGAACGTCTGAAAAGATGCCACCACATCTTGGTGGTCATCTGAACATCTTCTGCCGCGATTGTTCTATAATGTTATCGGACTTACATGAATATACTCGAACGTTAAAGACTATTTTCGAATGTTATAGAATATCCTCCAGTGTTCTAGAATACAACCTAAAAACGGCACATACCTCACTGATCTACGTGTTAGCTAAGTCTTTTTAATAGATAAATTGCACAATGTACTAATGATTGAGGAACAACTAATCGAAAAAGTGTATCAACATGTTGAGAGGAACAGGAAATACAAAGACCGATTGCTTGGGCGAACAGTTTTATCAACAGCAAATTACGTGGTTCAACACACGAATCGTCGAATACAGTACGTGGTACAAGGGGAAGAAATAAAAATAGGAAATATTAACTGAAAGAGCAAAAGGCAGGCCAGTATTCATACGATGAATTCTGCTTTTTTCAATTAACTTGCCATTTAATTTTAAAACGCTTCGGATTTTAGTACGATAAAGGTAATGTATGACTATCAATATATCACATGAGCAAATATTGCGAAGAGAATTATGGAAACTGGCGTCTGGTCATACAGGCATCTGAAAGTAACGGGTTCACGTATTGGAGAATCCCAGCACATATTCGGCTTTGCACCCTAAGACAAAACACCAAATGTAATTTATAAGAATATGTTGAATAAGTTAGAAGTAATACAAATGAGATGATTAATTGTATATTTCCTTCCAGTTCAGAAATCAAATGGAAGAAAGGTCCTTCCCAGCCGATGTGGTTATACCTCTAATCCTTATTCTCTCTTAGGTAATATTGTACCTTAAAAACTCTTTTTTTAAGCAATACAACACGACGAATTCTTTCGACCAGAAACATTACTTTCTCCGATAATCTCAACATTTCTTTTACTTGGCGTTTCTCCTATACTTGGATTTTTTTGGGAGGGCGGGGAGGGGGGGGGGGGGAGTCTGCCAAAAAATAAAACTTTTCTATGTTGTCATACTTATTTCTAAAGCATTGCTATACTTGAAGGATAGTGCACCTAGGAACGCAATATGCTTCTTCGTCGGTGTTTCAATCAACTGACTGTTTTTAGGATTACGTGAAGAAATCGCGCATTAGAAACCATCATGCGTAGGTTCCGATATTCTATAGCTACTATTTTTGTTGATGTGAGATGTGTAGTTGTGTTTTGTACAAGGTGTCATTAATTCTTCAGTTACAAAAAGTTTTATGGTGAGTAAGATTCTATACATTTTTTAAAACTAGTTATATAACATGTGAATGGTAGACCTTGAAACTGAAGAAGGTAATCCACCAAAAGAGAGGTGATACTTACAGATGAACTGAGTTTTTTATATGTTTTAACAATTTTCCTTGTCTTGAATATTAAAATCTGTATTAGTTCGAAATACCTTCTGTTTCAAAACGATTTGAAGTTCTAATTTGTTTTTGATAATACTTCTTGTTAATGTCATTTCAGTTACTGATTATTGGTTTGTAGTTGAGTAATAATGTAACACACATACTATTAAATAAAATATCTACAACATTTACTGGATTGCAACACTTTTAAATTTAAATAGAATATATTTTTTGTGAACATGTCCACATGCCTTGGAGGAGTTGCTCAAAATTTGGAAAAACCGTAGTTTCCTGTAGTAACTTTCGTAATTTCACAACAGACTGCAGCACATATAAAGTGAAAACTACCATTTCAAATGAAAGTAGGGAAATGTATTAAACTTCTGTTACAGAGGCAAAAGTCTAAAAAGTGTTCCCAGATGTGAAGCTATCCCCTATTTGGTGATGGTCAAGTTACCTTGTAAGTAGGCTGTTTAGGTTTTCTTATTGGTAATGCCACGTAGCGCTCTGTATGAAAATCACTGGCTGTGCTGTGTGCAGTCTGTGGCTGGTTTGCATTGTTGTCTGCCATTGTAGTGTTGGGCAGCTGGATGTGAACAGCGCGTAGCGTTGCGCAGTTGGAGGTGAGCCGCCAACAGTGGTGGATGTACGGAGAGAGATGGCGCAGTTTTGAAATTTGTAAGAACTGGTGTCATGAACTGCTATACACATTATGACTTTTGAACACTATTGAGGTAAATACATTGTTTGTTCTCTATCAAAATCTTTCATTTGCTAACTATGCCTATCAGTAGTTACTGCCTTCCGTAGTTTGCATCTTTTATTTAGCTGGCAGTAGTGGCGCTCGCTGTATTGCAGTAGTTCGAGTAACGAAGATTTTTGGTGAGGTAAGTGATTTGCGAAAGGTATAGGTTAATGTTAGTCAGGGCCATTCTTTGGTAGGGATTTTTGAAAGTCAGATTGCGTTACGCTAAAAATAATATGTGTCAGTTTAAGCACAGCCTTGTATAATTTTTATAAGGGGACGTTTCAACCTCCACCCCATAAAAACAACTGGTAACAATCCACATTATTATCTTCCTTACAGCGTAAATTACTGGACAATAATGCAAATGACTAAGGAATCGCACTGATCAGACGATAGAGATAGGCTTAAGAGACTCGTGCTTCTCCATATTATGTTGTGACTGCTGAAGTTTTTTTTTTGCTTCCATTGTTCTAAATGTTCAAGGTTGTTTCTCTTTTCACTGTAGTACTAAGGAATCTTTTATTCAATGGGTTTATTTTCTCCATTTTGGACAAGACAGATTACTGCACTCAGTCTTCTATGATTCATTTCCTTTACTAATTACAGCGCTGTTCCCCAACATCACATCTTAGGTATTAAAAACTTGTTTTTGACTTTATGCAATATACAGTTTTTGAACAAAATCACCCAAAACGGAGGTACATACACAAAAAAGCATAGTACAAGTAAGACATACAGTGAAGAGCCAAAGAAACTGGTACACCTGTGTAACATCGTGTAGGGTCCCGTCAGCACACAGAAGTGCCGCAACACGACATGGCTTGGACTCGACTAATGTCTGTAGTCGTGCTGGAGGGAACTGACTCCATGAATTCCGCAGGACTACTCATATATCTTTAGGAGTGCAGGGAGGACGAATATCTCTTCTGAACAGCACGCTGCAGGGCATACCAGATATGCTCACTAATGTTCATGTCTGGGGGTTTTGGTGGCCAGCGGAAGTGTATAAACTCGGAAGAGTATTCCTAGAGCCACTCTGTAGCAATTATGGATGTGTGAGGTGTCGCGTTGTCCTGATGGAATTGCTCAAGTTCGTCGGAATGCACAATGGACTTGAATGGATGCAAGTGATCATGCAGGATGCTTACATACGTGGCACGTCAAAGTATCTAGACATATCAGGGGTCCCATATCACTCCAACTGCTGACGTCCCACACCGTTGCACGGCCTCCACCAGCTTAAACAGTCCCCTGGTGACATGCAGTGTCCGTGGATTCATGGGGTTGTCACGATACCCGTACACGTCCATCCGCTCGGTACAATTTGAAACGAGAGTCGCATGACCAGCAACATGCTTCCAGTCATCATCACTCCAATGACGCTATTGACGGGACCAGGAGAGGCCTAAAGCTTTGTGTTGTGCAGTCATCAATGGTACACGAGTCGGCCTTCGGCTCCGAGAGCCCATACCGATGATGTTTCGTTGAATGGTTCGCACGCTGACACTTGTTGAAATCTGCAGCCATTTTCGGAAGGGTTGCACGTCTGTTACGTTGAAAGATTCTCTTCAGTCGTCATTGGTCCCGTTCTTGCAGCATATTTCTCCGGCCGCAGCAATGTCGGAGGTTTGATGTTTTACTGGATTCCTGATATTCACGGTACACTCATGAAATTGTCGTACTTCATCGCTACCTCGGAGATACTGTGTCCTACCGCTCGTGCACCGACTGTAACACCACGTTCAAACTTAAATCTTGATAAGTTGCCATTGTAGCAGCAGTAACCGATCTAACAACTGCACCAGACACTTGTCTCATATAGGCGTTGCCGACCGCAGCGCTGTATTCGGACTGTTTACGTATCTCTATGTTTGAACACCCTTGCCTGTATCAGCTTCTTTGGCGCTTCAATGTTGTTTCTATGTTCTGCACTAGGATGTGCTCCAGCTGCAGAATAATGCGCAATGGGACCAAAGGAATGCTACAATTGTTTGTACTCGCAAAATGTGTCTCACTGCGAAGTGCTAACTGCGGGATATGAAAATAAACCAAAAGTAGGATCCTGGCAGCTTCATCATGAATGCTGGTCTGAGTTATGGGTCTGTCGAGGAGTGTAAATGGAATGTTCACTGTCAAAAAAATCTTTGATTATGTATTTTGAGTGAGTGTCATGCTCATTCTTTCCTCTGAATTCTTAGTATAACTGATAGTTTGGTTTGGCCACGATGTACAACGATGATTCCATTATACTGAAAACAACAAGCTTAGATGTCCACCAGGTTACATTTATTAGTAGTCAGTCGTCTAACCATGGAACAATGGAAAGGATTTAGGAATCTGACAGATATTTATTTTTTGAATGGTTTCTTGAATCCTTCAGTTTCCATTATCTTTATTTCCTGTACAGTACAGGAAATAAAGAAAATGGCAACTGAAGCCTTCAAGAAATCATTCAAAAAATTCATCGTAGGTGAAGACTCTATCGCATTGAAAATTATAAATCTTTATTTGCTCCACTGGTTGCCAAAAATCACAAAAAAAATGAAACTGCGAAATGGTGCTAACACTGTGGGGAGCTATTAAAAAGAGGAAAAATTGTGTGGATGAAGTACAACGAGATCTGCTCATTTGGGCTGTTCTCGAAGTCAAAGTTGCATACGAGCGAGACTACAGCATTTGCTCCACTTACATTTTTGAAACATCAGGAAACTAAGTGCCCATCAAAACCAAATGGGACTGGGGGATGAATGATCCTCACAGCGGACAGTGATCAAATGACCACTAAACATAAATCATTCTCCACAATTCCCTACTTTCGAAAAATGTCTACATGGAAATGACTTAAGGCTGTTGGCAGTGTTACGGAATTTATATCACTTATTTCATGATAAAATGAGGACTGCTGGAGAAACTTCCCATTCTTGGTATACATAATCCACTTTAATACGTAATAAGTTGGTGCTGGAGTGGAAGAGAGCCACGTCGATTGGTCTGCGTCGTGTCAAACATAGTGGGAGACTGATTCAATTAGACTTCGTAGACCAAATTTTGGAGCAAATGGAACGGACCTTCACACACTGATAGGTTGGGGTTTTGGTGTCTCATCCTTTGGTATCCGAACCTAATAAGAAAAAAAAATGTGCTAGGTAATTCTCTGGAGATGGCAATGGCGGCATGACACCTTCCGGTCAGGTTTAGAAGTGTCAGCTGTGCCGACAAAGGCACGACGCGGGCTTCAGCATTTTTTCTGCAAAAACTTCCGAGATTGCAGGGGACTTTTGCCCTTCATAATGAGATTTACTGACCACCTCCTGCTGCAAAAGCGAATCTAGAGAACGCATTGGGAGAACACCTTCCACTGGACTATAAATAAAATTAACCACAAAATGTCACATAAGTGAGTCAACATAGTGCGTTACATCACCCTTTCATTCCCCTTTCAAAAAGAATAAAAATTCTTCAATTAGTGAAGTTTGTTAGTCTTCTGCTTAAAGCATCACAGAAATTAATTAGTTCAAACAACCACCAGAATCGGAAACGATCTCTGTCAATCTTCCATCAGGATTGCTGAAGAAAAGCAAGGTAAGATATTGTGTGTTTCATCTACAATAGCATTATCCTCAGAGATTACGTCTTGTACCTTAAGTTTGTACATAATACAGTGTGTTAGCAGAATCAAAATACTCCACTCTGTATAACATAAATTAACATAAATAAAATTATCTTTTGGCCTAGGTACATATCGCAGGATTGTTGTTTACCGACTTAATTAATCAAAATATTGTAGTGTTACATAAAGAAAACTCTGTGAATAACATGCATATCTTGTGGAACAGCGCCCACCAGCTTCAGCTTATAACATGCTTATTGCAACAAAATGATCATTAGATGTCTGCCTCGTGATGACTGGGTGTTGTGTGATATCCTTAGGTTAGTTAGGTTTAAGTAGTTCTAAGTTCTAGGGGACTGATGACCATAGATGTTAAGTCCCATAGTCTTCAGAGCCATTTGAACCATTTGATCATTAGATGTCCTACAGAACTGTTCTCCAACAGTGTAATGTCAAAACCAAAATAATGAAATAACTTGGTTGTATAAATGGGACAGAAGGTAAACTAATATGTGTTAAATTTTGTACCAATAGGACGAGATGTGCACATGATGGGTCATAAGAACCCAACAACTAAGAACATTTAACAAAACATCTGATATACCCCATATTACAAAATTACTACTAATTTGTCTTTAATATTTACAAGTTACAAAATGTATTTAACTGTTTGCAAAAACCACAAAATACATGAAGTAACGTGATGATTTAAAAAATATTTCTAGTGGTGGCTCAGTGAACCACAGGTAACTCTTATTTAATAATTATGATCGACAAAATAGTAGATAAGGGCGTGATCTGCACATCTAAATAGTAGTGTTTGCCACCTGTTTACACTGAAAATACATGGTTACTAAAAATTATTTTAAAAATAAATTGTGTTTCTACATTAACTCATAGTTCACAAAATGGAGTGTTTACACGTGAGTTTGATTTATAGAGTAATTTTGAAAATTGTCCTCTTCTGAGACACAGGGTCATATCACTTAAGGCTAAGCTGATGTAAAATGGTTGTACGTGTTGGTGGCTGAGTTACGCCACATTACGCCATTGCCATTGTACCGCCAACGTGTTTACGTGCTTCGAACACTAGTGCAATACGGCGTCTTGTAACTCAAGCGGTGACCTCAGTTCATTCACTGCTGCAGCGTCATCTCCTGGAAAGCGCGCTGTAAGTCCTGACGAGAAAACAATGGACTGCGCCAAGGCGCAGAATTGCAACGATATATCATTTCGTTACAATTTTATTAACTATCAAAGAGTGTCAACATTTTTACGTGCTCCTCTGTAATAAAGATTTTAAAATCTAATTCACGTGGTCTGTGAGGGAGATACACTGTCACTGAAGCAGAATTGGGGCTATTCTTTAGTTTACAGTGAACACTAGCCATCTAGTGCAGCCAAGCGGGGTTTATTAGCAAACAGCCATTGACCGATGACATATCTGCGAATATATATGACCTAGTCTTGGGTATTAGACGACAACTTGGTACAACATATAGTGTCTTCCAAAAAACGCAGGAAAAGTTAATCTATCAGTTCACCAACAATTATCGTTCGAATGTTATCGTGAACGAGTAAAGCAAGATGTGCCTGGCAAGTAGATTTCCCTGGCTCCGGCCTGTTTATCTCCGTTTAGAAGAACATACTACCGCTCAGCTGTTGTGATCTTAACAGCAGGTACTTATTGTAAGTCCTTAAATTTTCGTCAAACAGAAGCTTTGCTTAGCTTGAAGGCAGCGCGGAATGAATGTGGTACCCACCATGCACCAAGCTCCTCCATGATAAATTATTTTTGCAAAACACACAGTACTCTTTCTTGTAATATTCTTGTGGCATCACTTATTACGACTAATCTGGTCAATCGAGTTTGGCGAAATGTTGTATAATGATCGCTAGAAAGCTGCGGGGAGAACATAGACTACTTCAGAACGTGTGTATTACGACACATTTATTTATTTGATAAATATAACGTGGAAAATGGAAGAATAATCCGTAGAAGCTATATACTCTTTGACTTTGAACTTTATCGTACTTGTGAAAATGCTTTCATTGCTTGATATGTCCTATATAACCACGATTCAAAGCAATTCATACAACACTTATCCTGTTCTCAACACATGTAATTCATACTTGCACGGTAGTATCAGTCACAAGCTCTTCATAGTTTAGCC
Source organism: Schistocerca gregaria (assembly GCF_023897955.1). Taxonomy (NCBI): domain Eukaryota; kingdom Metazoa; phylum Arthropoda; class Insecta; order Orthoptera; family Acrididae; genus Schistocerca; species Schistocerca gregaria. The sequence goes on from NC_064923.1 coordinate 529,508,805, forward strand.
GCTGAGCATCACAATTCTCTAATAGCCTCTGACTGTAAAACGTTTACGAGTTACAGCATTGGCTTCATCTAAATACTATATGACAAACGGACATACGTTTTGCATTTTGATGTAACGCCTTTTTCGGAGGTTGCACTTGATTATGATGTGTGAGCACAAATAAAATTTCCGTTGCACTGAATAACAAATTACTTATCTTCTTTCATCGTCAGTTTGACTCTCTTTAATAATTTCGGAAAGTCTGAATTTTCTTTTAGAACCGTCACCATCGCTCGTAACAGACAAACTACCGGTATGTGTCAACATTTCGTTGTCTTGTGGTTGGTACTGCTGAGCCTTGATCGTGGTGTCCAAGTTTCGATTTGCGATTTGCGAAGCCGTGCGTAAGAGCTAGAACACGATTCTTCTACTATCATGAACGTGTTTCATCCATAATTCCACACGAACATGATTAAAAGCTGAAGATTCTGTGTCGGTTACATTTTATCATTTAACCGTTGAGACAGTTTCGGTGAAATATTGTATGGAGATAGCTAGAAACCTGAGGAAGAATACGAACTACGTTAGAAAGTTAAAATAAAAAAAATTCGACCCTAAGGGACTGAAATAAGTAATGGAACATCTTTTTTCCTTTGTGAACATAAACTGTGTTAAAAAATTTGTGGCATAGTGTAAATATTGGACGTTTAATGTGTATATTCTCAGACCCCCGTTTATGCACTGGTCAGCAGCGACGCTGGCGTGTGTTGGGGGAGCTGGGGGGAAGGGTACACGTAAGAACTACGTTTATGCAAACAGCCCAGGCAGAAACGTTACTGCACGTACAGTAGCTTGTTTACTCATCATCACTTTTCAAAACAAAGCTATTGACATGCGAGCGCAGCTGCGGGTAATAACTAGCACACCTATAATCGACGATCATCCATCTTTATAACGTACAACATTTTTCGCTGTTTCCATCTGTGGCTGGGGTTCGGCAACGTCCTCAATTTGTATTATCTATAAAGTACTGCGTTGATGGAAATTAGCTGAACCTTGCGCGACTGAGCAGATCCCCAAATCGTTAGCAACTTTGGATGAACATCCGTTGGAGACGAATAGCCCAAATGGAAGTTGCAGGCATGACAGTATTGTAGTTTGTTCGATGGAAATAAGGATAATCAACGTGACTACTTTCAACAGCCCATTATATGAAAATGTCAGCAGATTTACCTGATACGAAGACTGCGTTTTAAATTTTAAGAAAAAGCAACGAAAGTGGGTATATCTTGGGACAAGTCAATTATTGTGTCTCAAAACATTTGCCCTTAAAAGTAATACACTTAAAGATTCTGGAAACATCCTTTAAACTCTGATTTTGGCACCCCAAAAACATTGTTTTGGGAAGATTCAACAGTCTTGAATCGATGAAAATATCCTAAGACGTTGTTTTTGATTGAAATACAGGAACAAACAGAAGCCGGTAGATGGTAAGTCAGGAGAATAGAAGCAGTGACATTAATTCGAAGTTTGGTTTTTTTTACATCAAGTAATCGATTGTTGGATGTGCTGCGTTACAGCTTTGTCACTATGAAGATTGGTGCTACGTTTGCGATTGCTTTTTCCTGATTTCATCGATGAATTGTGGCTCGTAAACTGTTGTATACTATCCAGCATTAAGTGTTCTTCTACTTCCATGGTCGCGACAAGCCCATTGTAACAAAAGAAAAAATAGTTCAGATGGCTCTGAGCACAATGGTATTTAACATCTGAGGTAATCAGTGCCCTAGACTTAGAACTACTTAAACCTAACTGACCTAATGACATCACACACATCCATGCCCGAGGCAGGATTCAAACCTGCGACCTTAGGGGTCGCGCGGTTCCAGACTGAATCACCTAGAACCGCTCTACCATACGGCCGGTAACAAAAGAAACAGGCAATCAGTTTGTTGGCTTCGATTCAGTATGAAATAACCAAGCAGTTGATTGTTGCTTTGTTTCAGACTCATTAGAGTGCATATAATTTTCGTCTCCTGCTGCTTTGTTGTAAATGGATGTAATCTTCACATAGACAAGTACGCTAGTGTGCAAAACTTAAGCACGACCATAACTTTCAGTGATATTTTATTGGCAAGAATCAGAGCTCGATGAAATTTGGACAATACGTGGAAAGAACTGGTACAGTATAGTACAGAAGGTAACAGAGAGGAATACACAATCAGACGAAGAGAAATGACACTTATTTGAAGACAATAATTACACTGAAGCCAGGGCGGTCTCTGATCTTCACCTGGACATTACAGAAGGCGGAACAGGGCTCTTAATATGGTGTTTTATGACCTCAGAGGGCAATTCACCCTTTGGAAAGTTCTTCCATAGTGGCCACAAGATTGGCAAAGAGTTCTTATGGCAGGACGTTCCATCGCTACACCGGCAAGGCTGACAACTTAAGGACGGTCGTTGGTGCGTGTAGACACGCTGCAATACGTCTTCCACACCCACTCGGTAGGATACACTCGTAAGTCGGGGACAGAGTCAGGTCAGCTCATGCGCTGAACATTCTCTTGTGCCAAGAGCTTCATCCTTGCGAAATTCGATATGGTGGCGTATTCTCATCCACAAAAATGAAGTTAGGAAAAGATGAACGACTGAAAAGGCGGCCTTGGGGACGCGGGTACAGTGTCACAATAACATGCAGGTGAGTGTACCGTGTTTAAATCACACCTACAAATTTATATCTTCACGCACCACTAAACGATAATATTCAACAGTGTTCCTGGGCACATTACGTGTCCGCAACTCTCGCCATTATCGTTTTAGTAGTCCAGGTGTTGCGATGTCTGTAGGCATGATGTTTCATGGGTATTATGAGTTCCAAATCTTTGAACACGGCACATCAACTTTATTGTGCCACTCCACTCCATCTCAAACGGTGTTTCTCAAGGGTGCATTCGACCCTGACTTCATTTTTATAGGAGACATTGCGCGGTCGCATCGAAATCCATAGACGGAGCAGCTCTTGGAACGAGAGGATATTCGATTAATGGACTGGCCTTCCAGTTCCCCCGACTTAAATCCCATTTATCACTTGTGGCAGGCATTGGGGCTGTGTATTTCAGGAGATTCACATGCGTCAACGACCACCCAGAAGTTGGCAGCCCCTGTGATGGAGGAATGCAACGACTTACCAAGATAACTCCTTGCCAACCCTGTGCTCACGATGGGAGCACTCTGTAGAGGGTGCATTGATGTCTATGGTGATCACACCCCCTATTAAGAGCCGTGTCACACCTTCTGTAGTGTCCACGGGACCGCCACAAATCGCACGGACTGCAATGTCATTACTGTCTTAGACTAAAAGTATCACTTCTTTTAGTTATCTTCACTAGTTTACTGTACCAGTTCTTTTCAAGTATGGTACATGTTTTATTGGTTCTTTGATTTGGGGGGAGTGGACCAAACACCCAGGTCATCGGTCCCCTCGGGTTACGGAATGATGGGGAAGGAAGTCGGCCGTGGCCTTTCAGAGGAACCATCTCGGCATTTTCCTGGAGCCATTTAGGGAAATCACGAAACAACGTAAATGACGATGGTCGGAGGCGGTATAAACCCCTCGTCCTGCCGAATGTGAGTCCAGTGTGCTAACCACTGTGCCATCAAGCAAGTTTCGTTGTGTTACGTTACTTGTCAGTAACACATCATGGGAAAGATACTTTCCTCTTTAAGTTTTGCACATTATTACTTTATTAGTTGTTTTTTTTTTGTGCATTTGATGCTAGCCTGTTTCTGAGCTTAAACCAAGTTGCCCAGTATCTATCGGGAACAGACATTTGTCATACAAAATTGAGTGTGTAGCAGTCCTGAATATGTCGAAGAAACCCTCTATCGTAAGGTGTCCATCTTTATAGCTGAGTGGTCAGCGCGCCTCAATGTCATGCAAAGGGGGCCGAGTTCGATTCCTGGCTGGATCGGAGATTTTCTCCGCTCAGGTATTCAGTGTTGTTTGGTGTTACGCATCACACTTAAGGTCCTTCCCAGCACAGCAGTCGATATCTAGGCTAGCGGCCTCTACCCATCGTAGCGGCGGGTGTGGAGGGCATCAAAGAGGCCGAACGAGTCGGCACCATTGGAACAGCAGGATGAACTCGTGTGTGGTACTGGACCAACCGGAACTAGAAGCCGGTGCCGGGCCATGAACAGCTGCGGACCGTTGACGCATCAAATACGTTCCAGATACATAGAAGACTTGCTCTCCAGTGTGTTTATTTGAAAGAGTTTCGTTTCTGAGTCGTGGAGGAACGAAAGAAGGAAGGAAGATTAGGGTCTAATGTATAGTCGGCGTCGAGGTCATCAGAGACAGCGCAAGCTCGGAATGATTGAAGGATGGGGTAAGAAAATTGGTCGTCCCATTTCAAGGGAACTATGCCAACATTTGCCTCGGTCGAATTAGGGAGATCCTGGAAAGGCTAAACGAGGTAGCTGGATGGGACTTTTAACCGTCCTGAGTTGTTAGCATGCAGCGGACCCATGTTGTCTTAGAGCATATACCTTGGGGGACTGGTCGCAGTTGGCGGCTCACGAAGAAATTTACTGACCCCGTATTAAAAGGGGCGCAGTGCCAGCAGGACTTGTATTGCTGCCCAGCAGTTCAAGAGGAAGCAGCGTAACTGCGAAATCTGGGAGCGTGTATCTGGGTGACTGATGGTGGTCGGTTGTTGGCAACTTGTCGTAGCGGCTCCATATAGATTCGTTCCATACAATATTCAAAACCAATATATATTTTGTGAAGATACTCTTAAAAATTTCCAATAATAGTCTCTGTGTTACAGTTTTAAAATCTCCACATTACCAGTAAGTTTTTGTAATGATCCCTCATGCTATACGAGTAGCTATAATAATAATAATGAATCTGAAAATACGTCAGATAATTCCTCACACAATAATATCAATCGTAAGGCAGAGTTTCAGGATCTCAATTGCAATTAATTTCGCACAGAATTAAAACAAGGAAGCATTTCAAACACTTACTTCTAACCAAAATAAACCCTGATATAAATCTGTGAGTTAGCTTTACAAGCTATCATAAAACATAAATGATTTTGAAAACGTACCATTTCCAGCAGAAAAGTTTTAACTGAACAGTATATAGCCATATACACGATTTACGAAGAGCTTGCTGGGATAACGATTCTACAATGCACAGAGATGTCTGTTTTACCAAATGAGAAAACATTACAACTCGACACCATCAACAGATATGACAATGTGTTCTTCCACAATAACTTATAGTGTCTATAGTCCAGTTAACATCACTTATGCCATTACAACATCGGCCCCTCTATACAGCGGCCGCACAGACACATTAGCCTCATCGTTCAGTGGCGCTCGACAAATTTAACCCTTAGCAGCAAGGTGTCGGGCCCATGGGCAACAACCAGTACACAAATGACAAGTGCAGTGCTGACCGCCTCTGTCGCCGATACGAACCAAGTCGTCGAGCTGCGCTGGTGTAGCGAATGGCCTGCTGCAGGGAGCGAGGAGAAGTGGACCCTCCCACGTTGCAGACTCCGTCCGTCAGCAGCTGCCACAATGTGTTCGGTCAGCTGCAGCTGCAGCCACGCGGCGCAACACTCGGCGCTGCTCGCAGCGCCCCTCTGCACCTACACTCCTGGAAATGGAAAAAAGAACACTTTGACACCGGTGTGTCAGACCCACCATACTTGCTCCGGACACTGCGAGAGGGCTGTCCAAGCAATGATCACACTCACTGCACAGCGGACACACCAGGAACCGCGGTGTTGGCCGTCGAATGGCGCTAGCTGCGAAGCATTTGTGCACCGCCGCCGTCAGTGTCAGCCAGTTTGCCGTGGCATACGGAGCTCCATCGCAGTCTTTAACACTGGTAGCATGCCGCGACAGCGTGGACGTGAACCGTATGTGCAGTTGACGGACTTTGAGTGAGGGCGTATAGTGGGCATGCGGGAGGCCGGGTGGACGTACCGCCGAATTGCTCAACACGTGGGGCGTGAGGTCTCCACAGTACATCGATGTTGTCGCCAGTGGTCGGCGGAAGGTGCACGTGCCCGTCGACCTGGGACCGGGCCGCAGCGACGCACGGATGCACGCCAAGACCGGAGGATCCTACGCAGTGCCGTAGGGGACCGCACCGCCACTTCCCAGCAAATTAGGGACACTGTTGCTCCTGGGGTATCGGCGAGGACCATTCGCAACCGTCTCCATGAAGCTGGGCTACGGTCCCGCAAACCGTTAGGCCGTCTTCCGCTCACGCCCCAACATCGTGCAGCCCGCCTCCAGTGGTGTCGCGACAGGTGTGAATGGAGGGACGAATGGAGACGTGTCGTCTTCAGCGATGAGAGTCGCTTCTGTCTTGGTGCCAATGATGGTCGTATGCGTGTTTGGCGCCGTGCAGGTGAGCGCCACAATCAGGACTGCATACGACCGAGGCACACAGGGCCAACACTCGGCATCATGGTGTGGGGAGCGATCTCCTACACTGGCCGTACACCTCTGGTGATCGTCGAGGGGACACTGAATAGTGCACGGTACATCCAAACCGTCATCGAACCCATCGTTCTACCATTCCTAGACCGGCAAGGGAACTTGCTGTTCCAACAGGACAATGCACGTCCGCATGTATCCCGTGCCACCCAACGTGCTCTGGAAGGTGTAAGTCAACTACCCTGGCCAGGAAGATCTCCGGATCTGTCCCCCATTGAGCATGTTTGGGACTGGATGAACCGTCGTCTCACGCGGTCTGCACGTCCAGCACGAACGCTGGTCCAACTGAGGGGCCAGGTGGAAATGGCATGGCAAGCCGTTCCACAGGACTACATCCAGCATCTCTACAATCGTCTCCATGGGAGAATAGCAGCCTGCATTGCGGCGAAAGGTGGATATACACTGTACTAGTGCCGACATTGTGCATCCTCTGTTGCCTGTGTCTATGTGCCTGTGGTTCTGTCAGTGTGATCATGTGATGTATCTGACCCCAGGAATGTGTCAATAAAGTTTCCCCTTCCTGGGACAATGAATTCACGGTGTTCTTATTTCAGTTTCCAGGAGTATATTTCTGGAGAGCACAAAAGTCTTAAGCGATAGCCCAGTGAAAGGCGTAGTTCCCTAAGATTTCTGTTCAAGAGCTGCTTTTTGAGTTTTGATAATTCATTCGAAACTTAGTTCGGCACCTGAGGCGGATAGTTAATTTCGGATGTGCTTTGTTTTGGTAATCAGATTTGACTGCTGTCACGTCTAGTTGCATTTTCTTTTTTCTTTTTCTTTATTCTTTTTCATTTTCTACTTTTCTTATTTAAAAAAAAATTATGCTTGTTCTGGTTGCCAACTAAAGCGAGCTACTAATTGTAACTGTTTTGTAGTCGTGTTTACACGCATTTGTAGCCATGAAGGCGCTTCATTAATTACTGTGTTTCTTGTGATTCTTGAAGTTTTTCCGGCCTACTGAATATTCCATAAGCTTTCAGGATTGTAGCCGCATCGTGTTTACTTCTTTCCACAATATTTCGGCTGACAACCGCTCAATTATCTCCAGGTGCCTTTCCACAACGGCAGAAGCTAGTTTGTTTTTGTTTTTTCTTTATTGTGATTTAATGCCCCCTCACCGTATGAGGCAAGGGGGTGAGATGTCAGCGGTACACTCAACCCGCTCTTCAGCCAGTGGACTATACACACTTAGGTGCTAATATACAAACCAGAACACATAACGAAAATGATTTTAAAATAGGAGTGAAATATGAGGATTATGAAAGACTAACGTAATAAGGCTGGCTGAACGAATAGTTTAAAAGCTGTGATAAAAATGTGGTCAACCTGCGCAGTTTAAAAAACACATAAAGAACACTAAAAGCACTCTAAAAACTTGAACACCCAGCAACACATAAGAGGCACTGATCATTAATAACGGAGCACTGTACACTTGCACTAAAATTCGAAAGTATCTGCCTTGGGGCGGTAAATGAAAGGAAAAAAGGATACAGAGTGAGAGAGAGGAGAGTGATGCAGATGAAAACTGAGGGACAGTAAGAGGTTGGAACTACAATGAGATAGGGATGACTATAGGAGGACGGGGAGAGAAGAGTAGCTGGCATTGGGATCAGTGAATTTTAAAGGGAAAAGGGATTGGAGCGACTGGGAGGGTGAGGAGAGGATGGAGAAGGAGCGCATGGGGGTTGGACAGGGTGGGATGCATTCAGAGATAGTAGAAGGGGTATACTGCAGGGCTGAGTTTTTGATCCGTGAGAGGGAGATGGTTGAAATTTCTTTGGGAGAGAACTTGGACAGTGTGCAGATGGAGCGTTGGTGGGGCAGCAACGCCAGAAGATAGTAAGAATTTGCAGAACAACCTGCAGAGAGTTGATGACTGGTGCAGGCTCTACAGTTGACCCTGAACATAAGTAAATGTAATATTGCGCATAGGTAGGAAAAGAAATCCACTGATGTACAGGTACACTATTGATGACAAACAGCTGGAGACAGCGTCTTCTGTAAAATATCTAGGCGTAACTATTCAGAGCGACCTTAAGAGGAATGACCACATAAAACAGATAGTGAAAAAAGCACACACCAGACTCAGATTCATCTGAAGAATCTTAAGGAAATGTAAATCAACAAAAGAAGTGGCTTATGAGGCACTGGTTAGCCCGATTCTTGAGTATTGTTCATCTATCTGGGACCCCTGTCGGGAAGCACTGATAGATGAGATAGAGAAGATCCAACGAAGAGCGGCGCGTTTCGTCCTGGGATTGTTTTGCTGGCGAGAGATCTTACGGAGATGCTACACAAACTCCACTGGCAGACGTTACAAGACAGGCATGTGTATCATAGAGAGATTTACTATCGAAATTTCGGGACAACACTTTTCAGGAGGAGTCGAATAACATACTACTTTCCCTCTGTTACATCTCGCGTATTGACCACGAGGAGAAAATTAGAGAAATTAGAGCCAATACAAAGGCTTACCGACAATCATTCTCACCTCGCACCATTCGCGAATAGAACAGGGTTGATAGGATCAGATAGTGGTACCGAGAGTACCCTCCGCCACTCACCATTAGGTTGCTTGCGGAGTGTGATGTAAATGTAGATCTGGAGGTGTTCTATGGAAATGAAAAGAGGCAGGAATTTGATGAGATGGTAAAGGATCCTTGTGCGGAAAGGTAAGCTAATGCGGAAACGAGGCGGAAAGTGTGACATTCGAGAACCTGGAAGAACTTTAAAGGTTGCGCGAGGCGAATATCCATATTAAATTGGCATGTCAAAGGATGGAGTGGATCAGGAATTGGTAAGTGTGAAGGATAGCGGAGGGGGTGTAGTCTCCATGTTTAGCGAGTTAGTAGTTTCAATACTTTTACTCCATTGTAGCCTTTCTGGTGGGTGGTTAGTAAGTGGGATCTCAACATTAGTAGCCGATCGAAGGTTAGTTCAAGGTATTTTAATGTGTTACTGAACTGGATAGGACGGTTGTCAATGGCGAGGTAGAAGTCATTTGTTGTAAATGGCGAGGTAGAAGTCGTGTAGATGGAAGGTGCGTGTGGAGCATACTGTAACTAACGGGAGGCTGGAGAGATCTTTGGGACTTCTAGGGAGTAGGATAGAGAGCGAGGAATGCTGATTTAGAGCATGCTGAAAGAAGTCTGTGGGAGCAAGTGGTTCGGGCATATGGGCAGTGTAAAGGAGATAAACGAGAATAGAGAGAAAGAAACATTGGAGCACTCATGCAGTGAGGTGGGAGGTACAGGAAATGATGTTGTTAACAATGAGAAAGGAATGGTTGATTAGTTGATCTAACAGCGAGGTCATCGGTCCCATTGGATTAGGAAAGGATTGGGAGGGAAGCCGGCTGTCCCCTATCAAAGGAACCATCCCGGTATTTGCGTGAAACGATTTAGGGAAAACTTAAATCAGGATGGCCGGACGCGGGTTTTAACTGTCGTCCTCCCTAATGCGAGTCCAGAATTCTAACCAACACGTCACCTTGCTCGGTAACGAGAAAGGACTGGCGAGTGGAGAAAAAGGAGGTAATAAGGCGAATATAGTTGATTGGAATTGCATAGGTCTGGAGTTCGAAACGGAGACAGGAATACCATATGCAGTCATACGCTATCTCTAGGTCAAGGGAGACAAAGATGGCGGATTTACTATTATTGTGCTGTTGGGATAGGAGGTGGGTGACGTTCAGGTGTTGGTCACCAGAAGAGAAGCAGGGATGGAAGCCACACTGGGTAAAAGGAAGCAGATTGTGTTGGTGCAAATGGCGGTGGATACATTGGGAGAGGATGGAGTCGAAGACCTTGTTAAACGCTGGGGTGAGATATTTGGGGCAGTAGGAGGAGCTATCAGCGGGGGTTTGTTTGGTTTGATGAAAAGTAGGATTTTGGAGGTCTTCCATGGGTCACGCTAGTAGCTTGTGCAGAGGATAGTGGTCTGCTTGGTGGATAGGGTGATGAGGCAGGACAGAGGACATATGGTCGTGATCAGGGGATGTGTTGAGCTTTCTGTGAAGGTCTTGTTTTAAGTTCCGCACCGTGATTGCGATGTTTGAATCTGTGTCTGGTATGCTGTTCAAGAGCTGGAAGCTTAGGACCAGGGATGGGACTGTGGAATCTGTTCATTCATGGACTCAAAGTGAGGATAGTCAGTGATGGAAAAGATGTCAGAAAGATAGGATGCAAAGTGATTGTCTTTGTTCAGGTCATCAAGTAAGGAAAGAATGTTGTGAAGGATTAGGTAGTGAGGGATGGGATGGGTGACAGTAAGGTGGTGAAATGCTTCCGATAACTTGGAGGAGTTAACGGAGAGTACAGAATTGAAGCAGGTTCATGTCCTTCGCCAGTACTGCCGTCTCTTAGCATTGAGTAAATTTCTAATGCGTTGCTATATATCTGCTGACGACGTGTGAGTGTCTTCCAGTTTCGAGTCCGTAGAATGGAGTGATATAAGGAATGAGATTCATGGACAAGTATCGGCGGAGGTGGGAGAGAGGAGCAATGAGGATATATTGCTTTAGGGGGGATATGGGTGGAGAAAGCATCTGACAAGATCTGCTGCAGGAAAGCTATCGCATGGGGGGCTGGAAGGTTAGGGGGTGGTATCTATTGATTCCCAGCAGGCAATCCAGTTGGCAAGGGAATAGTCATGGAAAAGTTTTGGATGGAGATTGGGGTGGGGTTGAAATCGAGGATTATCAGGATCGGGGAAATGAAATGGAAGGAAGCGATGTTTCCAGGCCGTCTGCTCTTGATGAAATGGGCAGAAAGCAGAGCGGCGCTCGTTGAGCTCCACAGCGTCGGCTAGAGGGCGCTGTGGACGGCGTAGTTCATCCGCTCTCGTAGTGCCAACCTAAGAGCATGCACCTATGCTGTGGCATCGGAACTATCGATATCACAAGGAATATAGGCCCCTTTAATTAACACCATTTATTTTTATATATTTTCTTTAAAAACAACAGGTCCCATTTGAAAAACAAGAAGACATGTTGAAGTTAATTTGCGCGCTACAGGCATTCAAATTATGAGCCACACAGCCATTAAATTACAATAATAATAGCCTCATACAAATTCAAGAAATAAGACCCTAATAATATAGGTTTCTTTAAAAATTTATAAATTAATCAATTTTAAATAAAGTGGGCAATTAAAAAAATAACACAGTTCTGGACAATTCCTTCAAGCGAATTCGAGTCCAAAACCTTAGGCGGAAGCCCAAAAGATAATTATTAACAACGATAACATAGGGTTACTCAAAAGGTTTACACAAAAACATTTACAAGGAAACTTAGAAGAAGAATTCAGTATGTATAGAGGTTAAAGAGAAAATTACCTGTGGGAAGGCTGTTAATCAGAGCCTCTTGGCCGACAGCAAAATTTAGTTTACAGTGAAAATCAGGTAACATTTGATACTCAGCTTCAACACAGACAGCCAGGACCTGCGACTGCAAACAAATAGCAAGCCGCGCTAATAAACGCTCGAGAGCCGTGCACACGGCCACAAGTGAGTCAGGCCCACGCAGCAAGCAGCTGCTGACAAGGAACACACTGGTAGCATCTTAGCAAGTGCTGTTAACATACGAAAAGAATAAGTGTCTGACTGGATTATACTACAAGTAAAGTTATGGTTTGACCATGATAGCACTTTTAGAGCGTTTCCAATAAGAGGACACGCCCTAATAAATAAACTACGCTAACAGAACTATAGAAAGGGAGCTGTAATTTCTTCCAGGAAGAAATATAATAAACAACTCATTAGGGTCTTACCATTAGCCGCAGCTCAAAACATGATTAAAAGGGCTGGACAGCAGTAATACCAGGGAGCTCACCAACTTCTAAAACGTGGTGAAAACAACAATAAAACATAGAACAACTTGTTCTCTTGCTTCGAATTTTATAACGAACACAGATTAGAAAAAAATAACTAGATAAGATGTAGGCCCCTGACATAGCTATGCTAGACAACTGGACACATTACGTAGCCATAACAACGTTAACAATGCCAAATGTTTTGAGAGAGAACGCTGGCCATAAGATAAAGACAAGGCACTTAAAAATCACACAAAGCAGACGAGGCAGTACACTATTTCTAAAATCACAGAATCAGGTAACAGGACGTGCATGAGAACTCAGTGAAGATAAACACGAACATCTGTTCAAACAGTTTGTTGTTGGAAATCGGGGCACAGAGCTGAACAACTAGCTACGCAAAACATAAGCCTTCTGTCCTGTCCTGATGAAAAAGAGTGAACAACGATCCAGAAGAAATTTTGTGCCCATCCCACTATATGGTTGTTGCTCCAAGCACTGCCACTGCCCACGGCTCCAGAGCGTACGAAAAACTCTGCTCATCTGTTTTGACGCGGCTCTAGAGGCTATTTTTGAAGACTGGGCGAGGCAGTAATAACCGCACAAAAGAGTATTCCGCGCTCCCTGGTGAAATTCCAGCTATAAGTTATCGATGGTAAAATGAACCACCACGGCTCAACCTCCCCACGCAAGCTAAAAACCCCGCCCTCTTTTTAATTGGAGTAGAATGAGAGAAGCAAATCGCTTACCTAGTTCTTATGCGCCTCACATGTACCTTGAAAATTTTCCTAGTCATCGAGTTGTGGACTAGCACTTTAACGAGACTTAAGATCTTAACAACTGCACTGGGTCCGAAAAACATAGGAGCAAACTGCCTGGTATTACCATTACCCTGATTACCAACCACAGTATAAAATTCCGAACAAAAACGTTATCCCCAACTCGGTAGCAAAAGTGTCTCCTTTCCTGATTATATTGTCTTTCTTGATGGCGATGGGCTAGGTAAAAGTTTTTCCTATCTCTATTCCAGTTTGCCTTAATCCGCTCTGGCAACAGGTCGTTTATACTCTGCAAACCACCCTTTGGGCGAATTAAGGGAACAGGGAAACATCAAAGTAGAAAGATCTGTTTTAGAAGTATCATGGGATGCTGGACTAGGGGCAGCATTAATCCAAGGGATGGAAGTGTCCCATTTGGTCTGATTCTTAGCACGATAAACAATTAAGGAGGCCTTAAGATTACGATTAACTGTTTCGGGGAAGGAAGGTTGAGGGTAATAAGGTGGGGGCGCAATGTGCTTAATTGCATTACCAAAACAAATATGCTTAAATTCCCGTGTCACGAAGGTGGGCGTTGTCACTAACAACCGCCCTTGGCAGACTGAACCAGGAAAATATCTGAGTTAAATACGAATAATTAGCAAGGTGGTAAACGCTTCACTTGGCCAAAGCCGCACAAAACAAAAACAGACATCCACGATAATTAATACACAACGGTTTCCAGCTCTTGTTCAAGGCAGGGGACCCATATAATCAATGAACACACTATCCATAGTGCTTTGCTCCCGTTCGGGATACAAGCCTTTACATGAGTTGGAATTCGGCTTCGCCATTTTGCATGATTCACACTCCCGAACCAGTCGTCAAATGTCCTTATACAAGGACGGCCATGTAACATCAGCCCGGAACTTAGCAGGGGTTTCACAGAGGACCAGATGCCCATCTAATAAGGAACCAAGAAAATATGGATGGTGGGAGTTCAAAATGTAAACAAATTTTTTTCTCGGCTAACTTCCCATTTTCATGGCAAAGTATACCATTTTTCAAGGAACAACCGTGAATTTGCTCACCCGCTAACAACCGCCATCCTATGGTGCCTAAATAAGGATTCTCGTCCTTCTTGTTCCTGAGATCAGAAAATGACGTACCTCAGTTAAGACGTTAAAAACGGAAGAGCTGGTAACTGAACAACACTCCCCGGATTCGTGGGCGTCGTCCTAAAACACGTGACTTAGAGCATCGGCCACCTGGTTATCTGAACGCCTGATATGGCGAACTTTGAAACGAAAGGCCATTATACGGATCACCCAGCTGGCAGTTCTGCCTCTCTTATGGCCTGGCTGCCAGTCTTTAGTTCAAATTCTATATATTCAAGATCAAATTTAAACTTTTCAAGAGCGAACAGAACAGCGAGAGCCTCACACTTATACACCGAATACTTAATCTCAGGTCCCACCAATCTCCGCGAGGCACAGGCAACAGATCGTCTCTCACCTGCGTCTTTCTGTAAAAGGACTGCGGCTACCCTTTCGGCCTGGAGAATGAATCTCTTTTCGAAATTAGCAATTGCTAATACTGGCAGGTTACTTAGAGCCACATTAATCGCCTCAAGTACGGCCTGCTGGCTCTCACCCCAAACAAATTCCTGTTCTTTCTTATGAAGATCCTTTTGAAGGGTGGCTAACTGAGGGAAACTAGGGACAAACGTTTGAAAGTAGTTGGCCAGGCAGATAAATCTGGTGACTCTGTTTGTTCTTAGGAGGAGGAAACGTCTTAAGATTGGAAGTTACGTTCTTACTCGGTTGTGATTCCATCATTAGAAGACAGAGGTCCTTAAAAAGAAATCTGCTGCTAGGCGTAAGTGACCTCAGAGGGTTTAACCTTACTGAAACCTCAGTAAGATCTGCTGAAATCCGAAAGATGTTCAGCAAAGGACTGACTACGGAGAACAACATCTTCAAGATAATTATAAACACAGTTGAACTTTCAATCCGCACAAACCAGATCTAACGCCCGTGAAAGCGTTCAGACTAAACTACTACGTTGGAGGCTGTGTCTAAACACGAGAAAAAGCGGAGGGTTCGACTGTTGTTATAACTGAAGCAAGTGGGGTGAAAGCTAACAGAAATAGTAATCACTTGCAGTATCTTAAAGAAAAAACATTTGAAGACAGCATCCCACGTGAGAAATAGACCATAATCAGAAACTACACGAGGCTTGTGTGGAGCGACACGTGTTTGGAGATCGGACGTTCTGGACGAGAACCTCTCTAGATAAGAGAGTCTTAAGTACAACGCAACCCGTGGTCTAGGGGTAGCGTCTGTGATTCGTAATCAGAAACGTCTTCGGTCCCGGGTTCGATCCCCACCACTGCCTAAATTTTTGATAAATAATCAGCATTGGCGGCCGAAAACTTCCGGCATAAGAGTTCAGCCTCATTCTGCCAACGGCTTTGTCAAAGAGGGCGGAGGAGCGGATAGAGGTTCAGGGCACTCTCTTGTCCTAGGGGTGGGAAATTGCCCATAAAGGCGGAAGAATCAGCAATGATCAACTACATGAGGATGCAGAAGGCAATGGAAACCACTGCATTAAAGACACGTAACGTGTATCCACAGGACATGTGGCCTGTAGTTGAAGAAGTGTCATGATGATCTCTCCATTGGCAAAAGATTCCGGAATAGTCCCCCATTCGGATCTCCGGGAGGGACTGCCAAGCGGGAGGTTACCATGAGAAAAAGACTGAATAATCAACGAAAGGATAATGTTCCACGAATCGGAGCGTGGAATATCAGAAGTTTGAACGTGTTATGGAAACTAGAAAATCTGAAAAGGGAAATGAAAAGGCTCAATCTAGACACAGTAAGGGTCAGTGAAGTGAAGTGGAAGGAAGACAAGATGAGTATCGGGTAATATCAACAGCAGCAGAAAATGGTATAACAGGTGTAGGATTCGTTATGAGTAGGAAGGTACGTTAGAGGGTGTGTTACTGTGAACAGTTCAGTGACCGGGTTGTTCTAATCAGAATCGACAGCAGACCAACACAGACAACGATGGTTCAGGTATACATGCCGACGTCGCAAGGTGAAGATGAACCGATAGAGAAAGTGTATGAGGATATTGAAAGGGTAATGCAGTATGTAAAGGGGGATGAAAATCTAATAGACATGGGCGACTGGAATGCAGTTGTAGGGGAAGGAGTAGAAGAAAAGGTTACAGGAGAATATGGGCTTTGGACAAGGAATGAAAGAGGAGAAAGACTGAGTTCTGTAACAAGTTTCAGCTAGTAATAGCGAATACCCTGTTCAAGAATCACAAGAGGAGGAGGTATACTTGGAAAAGGCCGGGAGAAACGGGAAGATTTCAATTGCATTACATCATGGTCAGACAGAGATTCCGAAATCAGATACTGGATTTTAAGGCATACCCAGGAGCAGATATAGACTCAGATCACAATATAGTAGTGATAAACAGTAGGCTGAAGTTCAAGACATCAATACGCAAAGAAGTGGGATACGGAAGTTCTAAGGCATTACGAGATACTTTTGAAGTTCTCTAACGCTATAGATACAGCAATAAGGAATAGCGCAGTAGGCAGCACAGTTGAAGAGGAATGGACATGCCTAAAAAGGGCCATCACAGAAGTTGGGAAGGAAAACATAGGTACAAAGAAGGTAGCTGCGAAGAAACCATAGGTAACAGAAGAAATACTTTAGTTGATTGATGAAAGGAGGAAGTACAAACATGTTCCGGGAAAATCAGGAATACAGAAATACAAGTCGCTGAGGAATGAAATAAATAGGAAGTGCAGGGAAGCTAAGACGAAATGGCTGCAGGAAAAATGTGAAGACATCGAAAAAGATATGATTGTCGGAAGGACAGACTCAAAAAACAAGAAAGTCAAAACAACCTTAGGTGACATTAAAAGCAACGGTGGTAACATTAAGAGTGCAACAGGAATTCCACTGTTAAATGCAGAGGAGAGAGCAGACAGGTGGAAAGAATACACTGAAGGCCTCTAAGAGGGTGAAGATTTGTCTGATGTGATAGAAGAAGAAACAGGAGTCGATTTAGAAGAGATAGTGGATCCAGTATTAGAATCGGAATTTAAAAGAGCTTTGGAGGACTTACGGTCAAATAAGGCAGAAGGGATAGATAACATTCCATCAGAATTTCTAAAATCATTAGGGGAAAAGGCAACAAAACGACTATTCACGTTGGTGTGTAGAATATATGAGTCTGGCGACATACCATCTGACTTTCGGAAAAGCATCATCCACACAATTCCGAAGACGGCAAGAGCTGACAAGTGCGAGAATTATCGCACAATCAGCTTCACAACTCATGCATCGAAGCTGCTTACAAGAGTAATATACAGAAGAATGGAAAAGAAAATTGAGAATGCCCTAGGCGACGATCAGTTTGGCATTAGGAAAAGTAAAGGCACGAGAGAGGCAATTCTGACGTTACGGCTAATAGTGGAAGCAAGGCTAAAGAAAAATCAAGACACCTTCATAGGATTTGTCGACCTGGAAAAAGCGTTCGACAATATAAAATGGTGCAAGCTGTTCGAGATTCTGAAAAAAGTAGGGGTACGCTATAGGGAGAGACAGGTCATATACAATATGTACAACAACCAAGAGGGGATAATAAGAGTGGACGATCAAGAACGAAGTGCTCGTATTAAGAAGGGTGTAAGACATGACTGTAGCCTTTCGCCCCTACTCTTCAATCTGTACATCGAGGAAGCAATGATGGAAATAAAAGAAAGGTTCAGGAGTGGAATTAAAATACAAGATGAAAGGATATCAATGATACGATTCGCTGATGACATTGCTATCCTGAGAGAAAGTGAAGAAGAATTAAATGATCTGCTGAACGGAATGAACAGTCTAATGAGTACACAGTATGGTTTGAGTGTAAATCGGAGAAAGACGAAGGTAATGAGAAGTAGTAGAAATGAGAACAGCGAGAAACTTAACATCAGGATTGATGGTCACGAAGTCAATGAAGTTAAGGAATTCTGCTACCTAGGCAGTAAAATAACCAATGACGTACGGAGCAAGGAGGACATCAAAAGCAGACTCGCTATGGCAAAAAAGGCATTTCTGGCCAAGAGAAGTCTACTAATATCTACATCTACATCTACATCTACATGACTACTCTGCAATTCACATTTAAGTGCTTGGCAGAGGGTTCATCGAACTACAATCATACTATCTCTCTACTATTCCACTCCCGAACAGCGAGCGGGAAAAACGAACACCTAAACCTTTCTGTTCGAGCTCTGATTTCTCTTATTTTATTTTGATGATCATTCCTAACTATGTAGGTTGGGTTCAACAAATATTTTCGCATTCGGAAGAGAAAGTTGGTGACTGAAATTTCGTAAAAAGGTCTCGCCGCGACGAAAAACGTCTATGCTGTAATGACTTCCATCCCAACTCGTGTATCATATCTGCCACACTCTCTCCCCTATAACGTGATAATACAAAACGAGCTGCCCTTTTTTGCACCCTTTCGATGTCCTCCGTCAATCCCACCTGGTAAGGATCCCACACCGCGCAGCAATATTCTAACAGAGGACGAACGAGTGTAGTGTAAGCTGTCTCTTTAGTGGACTTGTTGCATCTTCTAAGTGTCCTGCCAATGAAACGCAACCTTTGGCTCGCCTTCCCGACAATATTATCTATGTGGTCCTTCCAACTGAAGTTGTTCGTAATTTTAACACCCAGGTACTTAGTTGAATTGACAGCCTTGAGAATTGTACTATTTATCGAGTAATCGAATTCCAACGGATTTCTTTTGGAACTCATGTGGATCATCTCACACTTTTCGTTATTTAGCGTCAACTGCCACCTGACACACCATACAGCAATCTTTTCTAAATCGCTTTGCAACTGATACTGGTCTTCGGATGACCTTACCAGACGGTAAATTACAGCATCATCTGCGAACAATCTAAGAGAACTGCTCAGATTGTCACCCAGGTTATTTATATAGATCAGGAACCGGCCTTAATTTGAGGAAGAAATTTCTGAGGATGTACGTCTGGAGTACAGCATTGCATGGTAGTGAAACATGGACTGTGGGAAAACCGGAACAGAAGAGAATCGAAGCATTTGAGATGTGTTGCTATAGACGAATGTTGAAAATTAGGTGGACTGATAAGGTAAGGAATGAGGAGGTTCTACGCAGAATCGGAGAGAAAAGGAATATGTGGAAAACACTGATAAGGAGAAGGGACAGGATGATAGGACATCTGCTAAGACATGAGGGAATGACTTCCACGGTACTAGAGGGAGCTGAGAGGGCAAAAACTAGAGGAAGACAGAGATTGGAATACGTCAAGCAAATAATTGAGGACGTAGGTTGCAAATGCTACTCTGAGATGAAGAGGTTAGCACAGGAAAGGAATTCTTGGCGGGCCGTATCAAACCAGTCAGTAGACTGATGACAAAAAAAAAAAAAAAATAGGGCAACGCTTCTGCCGCTTTGCAGTCAGCCCACCAACCCAGCCGGCGCTTTACAGCCATCGGCCAATCTGGCAAGTGGCTTTGCGCCTCTATGGCGCCCCTAAGCAACCACGCTTCAGTCCTTCTCCTTCTTCTACTTGGTAAGTAGGATACTGATGGAATTTACATTAACAAACTCCTTGTTTTCCAGCAACAGCATTCAGCTGAAATCTAAATGTCTCTGCTCTTCCTAGTATGGCTAGCAACAACAATGTTTTACGTCCTTTTGCTCTGCCCTGATTGCGGGAACTCCTGTCTCGAAAGTGGAGCTCACTGTTTCAGCAGTTTTGTTTATTTACGCCCTCACTCTAATCTGCGTGAACACGCAGACGTTGCTGTTCTCAGTAGCGAGGAACATACTTACTGCACGTGCTACCTGGTTGCGACTACCATTTATTGTGGCACCTTAAAACAACATCTAGATTGTATATGGAGTTACCAGTTGTTTCTCTCTCTTGTTTGACTTCATAAGCGGAGATAAGGAGTGGTGGCCTATAGAGTGGTGTGACAACTGTCGTGATAGGAAAGCTGATGATGTTTGGTTTGTGGGGCGCTCAACTGCGCGGTCATCAGCTCCCATAAGAAAGCTGGAGATGATCAGAAATGATTAGCAAAGAAGTTAACACTTGTATTTCTCTAAACATACGAATACTCACTACGAAAGATGCAAAAGAAATAGAGACCAGCTATGACAATGTTAACTAGGATGTGGCTGTCCAAAGTAATCACAAATGATATCAGACGCTACTAGGTGACGTCTGTCCGGTGAAGTGGCTCTGAATATAAATGGGATGAGTCGCTGCCGCTGCCGTCGTTTACCGCGGCCGCAGAGGGAGCTCATAGTCGAAAGCTGGAGGAGGCGTGGTTCCATTAGGTCCGCTGGATCCCGAACGACCGATGTTGTCAAAAATTCAAATGGCTCTGAGCATTATGGGACTTAACATCTGAGGTCATCAGTCCCCTAGAACTTAGAACTACTTAAACCTAACTAACCTAAGGACATCACACAACACCCAGCCATCACGAGGCAGAGAAAATCCCTGACCCCGCCGGGAATCGAACCCGGGAACCCCGGTGTGGGAAGCGAGAACGCTACCACACCCGATATTGTCTATTAAGGTAAACTTCCCACTTTGTTACCAACTGTGGAATGCCTTTGGGGTGATATGGACTCGCGATACCATACTCTGAACGGAAACTTATAACGTTGGACAGCTGTCCAGAGCATATGCAATTCGTAAGGATCTTCCATTACTATTTCCCTAACGTAATCTAAACACTACCACCTACGACTGTCGCCTGCATTGTGTTTCCTGTCTTGGGTTGCTCTTGCTGACTCCAGCAAACCAAAGTTTAATAAAGCATAAATCAGTGAAATGGCAATAGTGATACTGGAGCCCAGCGAATACATGGATTAGGACCCTGAGGCATGACCTGAAAAAATGGGACTGCACATTGAAATGACGTAAATACCTTCATAATAGCACAACACGGAGACCCGACTTCGAGATAAGTGGGAAATGTGGCACAGTAGTAGGCGAAGTACAGAAAGAGTATTTGTGACTTAGCAGCTGGGTGTACGATCTCCTTACAACCAACTGTGGAAACGGTTAACTGGGAAGAGAGACTCTCATAACGGAGATGCTAGTGTCTTCCACTGTTCAGCGGCAGCAGGCGAGGGATTAAGCGACGGGAGATGGCCAGGGAGCAGGGTGCGGCCGCCGCCGCCAGCACCCGGTCTGACTCACCCCCTGCGGGTGGCTTTCATTAAAGCGTCGCCGAGCACCCAGCCTGCCTGGGAATGCGGCGGCCGTCGAGCGCTGTCGGAGGATGAAGAGAAGAGGCGGGGGCAGGCGGGGGTAATTTTCGTAAATACGATTAAAGCGCTCCTCGATGCGATGGAAGTTTGCTGAGTGACTTGGCCCTTTTTTTCCCCTTCTCGCCGGGAGAGATGAGATTCTAGGAGGTTAACGAGTTTAAATTAGATTCAATACAAAGGTGATTACAACGCCTGCGGTGCTAAGAAATGCAGAATACTTGCCGCGGCAAAGTAATTTGGCTACGCTTTTTTTGCGTTCTGCGGCACAAAAACCATCAGAGCCAGCAGTCACTGAAGTAATCTGCGAAACTTTCTCCGGTACATTTTAAAGATCTGCTTGGTTGGATGCAACGGATTACATGGATAAACCTCCTGCTTCCCTGTCTATATTCCAAGTAGTTTCGTAGCGAGGAATGGTGTCTTCGTTATTTTATGACTTATCTATTGCTACCTGAATTGTAAACCCAAGTTACTACAACGTGCGTTCACGATGTCAGAAACAGAGTACTACCCCGACGAAAAGCAAACAGAGTGGCACCAAAGGGACGCGAGGCAATGAAGCGCCACGAAGTAATAGCCTTGGAAACGAAATACACTCCTGGAAATGGAAAAAAGAACACATTGACACCGGTGTGTCAGACCCACCATACTTGCTCCGGACACTGCGAGAGGGGTGTACAAGCAATGATCACACGCACGGCACAGCGGACACACCAGGAACCGCGGTGTTGGCCGTCGAATGGCGCTAGCTGCGCAGCATTTGTGCACCGCCGCCGTCAGTGTCAGCCAGTTTGCCGTGGCATACGGAGCTCCATCGCAGTCTTTAACACTGGCAGCATGCCGCGACAGCGTGGACGTGAACCGTATGTGCAGTTGACGGACTTTGAGCGAGGGCGTATAGTGGGCATGCGGGAGGCCGGGTGGACGTACCGCCGAATTGCTCAACACGTGGGGCGTGAGGTCTCCACAGTACATCGATGTTGTCGCCAATGGTCGGCGGAAGGTGCACGTACCCGTCGACGTGGGACCGCACCGCAGCGACGCACGAATGCACGCCAAGACCGTAGGATCCTACGCAGTGCCGTAGGGGACCGCACCGCCACTTCCCAGAAAATTAGGGACACTGTTGCTCCTGGGGTATCGGCGAGGACCATTCGCAACCGTCTCCATGAAGCTGGGCTACTGTCCCGCACACCGTTAGGCCGTCTTCCGCTCACGACCCAACATCGTGCAGCCCGCCTCCAGTGGTGTCGCGACAGGCGTGAATGGAGGGACGAATAGAGACGTGTCGTCTTCAGCGATGAGAGTCGCTTCTGCCTTGGTGCCAATGATGGTCGTATGCGTGTTTGGTGCCGTGCAGGTGAGCGCCACAATCAGGACTGCATACGACCGAGGCACACAGGGCCAACACCCGGCATCATGGTGTGGGGAGCGATCTGCTATACTGGCCGTACACCTCTGGTGATCGTCGAGGGGACACTGAATAGTGCACGGTACATCCAAACCGTCATCGAACCCATCGTTCTACATTCCTAGACCGGCAAGGGAACTTGCTGTTCCAACAGTACAATGCACGTCCGCATGTATCCCGTGCCACCCAACGTGCTCTAGAAGATGTAAGTCAACTACCCTGGCCGGCAGGATCTCCGGATCTGTCCCCCATTGAGCATGTTTGGGACTGGATGAAGCGTCGTCTCACGCGGTTTGCACGTCCAGCACGAACGCTGGTCCAATTGAGGCGCCAGATGGAAATGGCATGGCAAGCCGTTCCACAGGACTACATTCAGCATCTCTACGATCGTCTCCATGGGAGAATAGCAGCCTGCATTGCTGCGAAAGGTGGATATACACTGTACTAGTGCCGACATTGTGCATGCTCTATTGCCTGTGTCTATGTGCCTGTGGTTCTGTCAGTGTGATCATGTAATGTATCTGACCCCAGGAATGTGTCAATGAAGTTTCCCTTTCCTGGGACAATGAATTCACTGTGTTCTTATTTCAATTTCCAGGAGTGTAGTATTTTAGATGTCTTCCCTTAGCAACGCAAGAAACAACCAAAGCAGGTCAATATGCCGCTACAAGAGAGAATGCCATAAAGGAACGACTGCTGATGTAACATGTAATGTGGCCACGTGGCACAATAGTTGTTATAAATCGCAACAGTTTGGTGTCACAAGCGCCAATAATGCAGAATATCACAGAGAGAGAAGGTTGCCGTCATTGTGTTGATCTCACAAAATGAAATAACACGCTATACCGGGAGAACAACGACTATTCAGAGTACTGAGGCTGTAAAACACGTCCACCCAGGACTTATCTGAAAACGCACAAGTGACTTATCATTTGGTGCCTCCTTTCTCACTTACCCACCCTTTCCCACCAAAACTTTCACCCGTGTCAGTTGTCCCAACTAAATTCTAACATATACAAATCTTACACTTGGGCACTCCTCACAGCTCAGTGCTCCAAGTGGTCACTAATAATTGTTTTATATCGTGTATGGAAATTTCTCAGCTTGACTCCCCAAGCGGCGGCTTTGTCGCTTGGCCCTTAAGCTGTCCCTGCGTCCACCATTGCTTCTGAAGGGTGAAGATTAGACAACTTTCAGGTGGAGCCAAAGCTTCAAGGAAAACAGTCAAGTGAAGTCATCGTCACCTTACAACAGCGACGCAAGCAAAACAATTCCTATATAAAAATTACTCTTGTCCAGTGGCTTGATCTGCTTGTACTCAGATTACAACCGAAGATCCTGGGCACAGCCGAAGATCCTTGGGGCTGGACGTGTATCACTCCTTCCTCTGTCCGTTCGTACCAGCTTGGAACTATGATGTAACAGCAGGGCCTGCCAGGGGGATTTTGCCACTGCTAGCCGCAGTGCAGCCATTCACGTCAACAATGGTGGAAGCTGTGGGTGACATTCACCATCAGGACTTCTGGACCTCTAAACGGTGGTTCGAGGAAGCAACCAATAATCCTCATCGTCGAGGGGCTTGATGCAGCCACCTACCATCTTCACTTCTAGTTTGTTCTACGATATTGCAGACCTTACTCCTGTTGGGGCCCAAAGTGTGACCTAGCCCGACGTCGCACACTCAGTGCAGGGCACAGTGGGTTTACCAGGGCGCAGTCTACGATGTCAACAACAATTGCTCTGGTAACCCATTCCCCCACGCACTAACACCAGCCGGCCGCGGTGGTCTCGCGGTTCTAGGCACGCAGTCCGGAACCGTACGACCACTACGGTCGCAGGTTCGAATCCTGCCTAGGACATGGATGTGTGTGATGTCCTTAGGTTAGTTAGGTTTAACTAGTTCTAAGTTCTAGGGGACTGATGACCACAGCAGTTGAGTCCCATAGTGCTCAGAGCCATTTGAACCATTTTTTACTAGCACCAGCTGCAGCACAGATAATACCGGTCGAGCTGTGGACAATGTTCCGAGATGTCGGCAGGTGCTGATTATACAACCTCGCGACTGCGGTGGCTGAGACATCATGGCGCGTTTGGGTGTCAGTGCATTGTGCCATACCTAGCGCCCTTCTGCCCGCAGCCACTGTTGGCAGCTGTGAATGAAAACACATTACACACACTCTCTCTCTATGCTGGCAACGACGACCTAGACCAAGTAGTATCATCTAATGTACCGTTCAACCGCTGGGCAGTTACATTTGGCGACAGGAATATTGTCGTCTGGCACAGTTCCGTCTGCTACAAGCAGTGGTCCAGCAGTGCGGTTTTAGCAGCAGTTGCGGCTCTGCAGTACGAGTTAGTAAGCGACTTTTTAACTGTATTTTGGCCTTTTTTTTCCTTTGGTTATGGCCATGGTAGGGTCTCGTGACTGTCACACGAACATGAACGTGTCATTTGCTAAGCAGCAGAATTTGTTACAGTTTGGCGATAATTACTGAGAAGCTTACTTGCAACCAGTGCATTTCCTGTTTTACAGGTTTTGTGGGCACGTGTTGCCCTATATACAGGCAGTAACAGCTACATGTAGCACAAGGTGTAATTAGGATAATAAGTAGAGGACAAGGTTTATCGAAGAGTCATGGGTTTTCCTGACATCGACGCCCACGTCCTCCCCCAACACACACCAGGGATCAGGAACGCAAACTTTTTGGTCCAACAAATACTTGACAACATAATCGAAGAATGTTTAAGATGTGAAACTATCAATTGAGTACACAGAAATCCACATTGCAGGCGGTTAAAGTTACTTGGCAAAGACACATACTCGTCCTCCAATTGCTACATACGCTTGTGGGATAGCAAAAGGGGCCAACTAGCAGCGAAAATCCAAGACTTTGTAACATCCAAGTGATAAATTTTTGGCTACAGTGCGACAAGAGGAAA
This sequence comes from Schistocerca gregaria, assembly GCF_023897955.1. Lineage (NCBI taxonomy): Eukaryota > Metazoa > Arthropoda > Insecta > Orthoptera > Acrididae > Schistocerca > Schistocerca gregaria. Next base: position 529,534,577 of record NC_064923.1, read on the forward strand.
TTATGCCTCTAACAGTTATAAACATTATCTATTCGACGTATGAAAAAACAGTGAAAAATAATGAATATACTGACCCAGACATGAAATACTGGAACAGGTTCTATGACGTCAGAATCCAAGTTTTCGAATACCGGCACTAAACAGGAAAGTGTGCTATAATAACCCACATGACAGTATAACTGAATAGCAAGTAAGGTATGTCCATCACAGATAGTCTCCCCATAGCGACCCCTAGAGTACAGTACAAGTCCAATAGGTTCACGTATTGCTTCCCCCATTGTTCGATATGCAAGTGAAATAAAAAAATGGACTGACTAGTAATGATATAATACATCCCTTCGATTTGATGTACGCAGGCTTCCTAGTCATCACGTATACTTTGTAGCAAGACAGAACGAATATAAAACCGAAGGTGAAGTCTCGACTGTAGGCTGTGAAGGGGGGGGGGGGGGGGGGGTGGAATGTGTGGTCATCGTTGTCCGTATGAACAGCACAGGAGATATGCGTGCCAGGAGGAATTACTGATCCCCAGGAGCCATAGGAGAGTTCTGTGGCAACAACGGGTCATCTGTGGTAATCGCCTGGGTTCTGGCTTTGGTGTCACATTGGCGTTAGAAGACGGTGGAGGAGGGGGCTGGGTAAGGGATATTTGAGTCCAAGGCTGAAAGTGGTTGTGGTGACGATGATCTACCCTCTTCTGAGTTTGGACTGACGTAACTCGCCACTGGTGGGTGGACACTACATTGCTGGCATCCAAGTAACATCAGTATCATTGGAGCGTGTCCACATCGCTGTGCCTAGATAATAATACCAGGAGGAACATGAGGAAAGGTTCTGATGGCGACGGTGTCAGCAGACGTCGCAAGGTTCGAGGCTGGCAACCGTGGAAGAGCTTTGTAAGGCTGTCATATTGGTGTGGTGTGATAAGTACTCAGAAACATAGTAAGAGCCTCTGTAGAGGCAGAGGATTTGATAGCCTTCATCTGCTACTTAAAAGTCAGGACCAAAAGTTCGGCTTCACCATTGGAGGAACTTTGGAACAGAGGGCTACAGAAATGTTTGACGTCATTGGCGGCACAGAAGTCCTTGAAGGAAAAGGCCGTGAAGTGTGGGCCATTGTCACAGAACGATGTCCGAGGCCACACTTTGATAGCTAAAACTTGGGCTAAGGTAGTATTGGTGACCTCAGCTATGGTGGATGCCATGCATAGCACATAGGGGTATTTTGAATAAGCATCCACAATGAGTAACCTCATAGAACCCAAGAATGGGGCTGAAAATCGAGATGGATTTAATCCCCAGGGAGGCAAGGGGGGCAAAGGACTTTGGGGGCGCCGACTGTTGTCAGGTGTGTGCTGCCCACCTTTTCTTTTTTGTTTTTGAGTTATCAGTCTTCTGTCTGGTTTGATGAGGCCGGCCATGAATTTCTCTTCTGTGTCAACCTCATCATCTCAGAGTAGCACTTGCAATCTACCACCTCAATTATTTATTGGATGTGTAGCAATCTCTGTATCCCTCTATAGTTTTTGCCTTCTACAGCTCCCTCTAGTGGCATGAAAGTCATTCCCTAGTGTCTTAAAAGATGCCCTATCATCTTACCCCCTCTCTTTCTCCGTGTTTTCCACATATACTTTTCCTTTCCGATTCTGCACAGAACCCCCTCATTCCTTACCTTATCAGTCCAACTAGTTTTTAAAATTCCTCTTCAACATCGCATCTCATATGCTTTGATTCTCTTCTGTTCCGGTTTTCTCACAGTCAACGTTTCACTACCATACAATGCTGTGCTCAAAACGTACATTCCTCAGAAATATCTTCCTCAGATTAAAGCCTATGTTCGATATTAATAGACTTGTTTTGCGGAACGCCCTTTTTGCCGATGCTAAATTGCTTTTGATGTTCTCCTTGATCCATCCGTCACTGGTTATTCTGCTGTCTGGGCAGCAGAATTCCTTAACTTCACTTACTTCGTGATCATAAATTCTGATACGTTTCTGACTGTTACCTTTTCTGCTACTTCTCATTGCTTTCGTCTTTCGTCGATCTGCTGTCAGTCCATACTCTGTACTCATTAGACTGCTCAGCTACGCACCATCTTTTCGATGTCGCCATTGATTATGCGCCAGTACCCATCATGGGGTTCGAGCGTCTTCATGAAGGACATGCCCCAATGACATCATTCTAGCAGGCTCAATATCAGACGATGTAACTCCACCGAAATAATCACTCGATGTTCCTCCATCTCAGTATGAAAAAGGATGACATCCTCCACAACAAAGTCTGAGAGAAAGCGGTTCCCAGTGATGGAGCCGACACGTGAGATAATGGTTCGAACCATGGATTACATAGCGAAGCACCTGTCACAGGGTCCTGGGGCAATCCAACACACATGGCCGTAAGGGGAAAACCATGCAACGTATGTTGTCATTCGGTATCAATGTGGAAGCAGAGGACATCCTGTTGGTCGAAATCGGCGTCCAGGTAGAAGAGAGAAAGCATCAGCATTAGAAATCTGGGTTGTCAGATTGTATAGGATAGTGTAATTGTAGACACTGAGGAACAACGCCCAGCACTGCAGGTATTGGGTTTTTCGTTCTCGAAAGTTGGAATAACGCAAATTTCTTGACTGCAAACACCATTGCTGAGGCGACTATCTCGGAATAGTTGCGCTGTGCCTAGGTTAGGGTCTAGGGTGTATGCTACAGGCTGTTCAGAACCATCCCCATTCCTGTGTGCCAAGACTGTTCCTAAACAGTAGACAAACTCGTCAGCTGCCACATACACCGGGAATCGGGAGAAAAGGGATTGCGGCAGGGTGCGGATGTTAGCCTGGATTTCCGTTTGACAAAAGCCTGATCGCAGGCGGGGGCCCAGGTGTAAAATCAAAACCAAAAGCAAAGCAAAGCCGTCAGTGAGCTATCACTTCTAAGGTGGAGATAGTAACGAACGCAATTAGACTATGTACGTGAGTGACTAAGCGGTCGATATGCGGCGATATTTGCGCCGGTAGCGAGGGACACTATTGGCTAGTGTATTCACGTAGCTAGACGGTAGCGCACTCACTAGACAAGTGCAGCGGTGCTCTTTATCGCCCACCAAGGTTCATGTCCTCTGGTGGTCATTCAACATCCACCCAATCCGATATCAGAAAAACATTGTCAACGGATTTGTCGATCTGGAAAAGGCGTTCAACACTGTAAAACGGTTCAAGAGGTTCGAAATTCTGTCAATGTACAATCGTGATATCACAAGAAAATTGAGAAGCAGCCGGCATCAGCCGTAGGGGGCCACAAATTCTGAGGATGGCTTTAAGATAAGCCGAAACCGGTAAATATACAAATATTATTGCGATCTCGGCTGTTAATTTTAACCTCGAAATGAGAACAGCGAGAAACTGAACATTAGGATTGGCGCTAAGAACGCAGATTTAGAATATATGGAAGATGTGGAATCAAAAAAAGACAAAAGTACTGAGAAGTAGAGGATATGAGAACTATGAGAGACTTATCTGAACTGATGTTCACGGGGTAGATGTAGGGATTCTACTACCTAGGCAGCAGAATAACACATGACAGATGGAGCAAATACAACATAAAAATCAGACTAGCACTGGGAAAAAAGGCATTCCTGGCCAAGAAAAGTCAACTAGTATGAAAAGTAGTTGTTAATTTGAGAAAGAAAATTCTGAGAATGTACGTCTGGAGAAATGGTTTTGAAACATGGACTCTGTGGAAATCGGAACAGAAGAGAATCGAAGCATTTGAAATGTTGTGCTTTCCGAAGATCGTTGAAAATTAGGTGGACTGATAAGTAAGAATTAAGGAGGTTCTCTCCAGAACAGGGACAAAAGGAATAAATAGAAAAACACTGACAAGAAGAAGGGACAAAGTGGTAGGAGGTCTGCTAAGACATCAGGAATAACATTTATGGTACTAGACGGAAATGTAGAAGAATACAGAGATTATAATAGATTCGACCAAAAACTGCAGACGTAATTTGCAAGTGCTACTGTAAGATGAAATAATCAGCACAGGAGAGGACTTCCTGGGACGCCTTATCAAACCAGTAAGAGGACTCAAAGAAAAAACGTTTCTACACTACTGCGTGATAATCGTTGCTTTGAGCCCGTGGAGCCTGGGCCACATGTTCAAGAAACATTGCTCAGGTACCCATAACTTATCCCTTCTTTAAATTCTGAGGGCATCTTTATTACTCATTACTGGTTGGTTCCTGAAGAGAGAGCTAATTCTGCAGTCTATTTCTCGGATCATCAAGGTGAAAACCTTGCGAGGTCGTGGATTGTCTCAACAATGATACTAATGTACAGAATTGGCAGCTGCAATTAATGGAAGAAACCGCAACCGAGGAAGGTAAAACTGAGAGAAGGACGGCTTCATAAAAATTATAGATTTTCCAAACGTTAGCTGTGGTATGCGTCGCATCGCTCACAATGACTGTGTTTGGGCACTATGCATCTTGATGCATTCAGTTTGTGCCGATTCAGGGAACGTAGTTGTCCTCAAAAAGTTATCCCGCAATTCGTAAGGTGTCCAAGTTGATCCCCACTGATCTGCCACATGGAATCTTGACGCAGCGTCGTCGCTCTCTCTTGGACCTTGTCTATGGTGGTATGCCTAATCACTGCTCTCACGGTACCTTTCCCACCAATTTGACAGTGCAATCTGGGTAGCCTATAGTACGTTTGACAGTTTTCTTGATACACACTCATGGAAAAAACCACAACACGAAGAAAGAGTTGTGCAACATAAACTAAAAGGTGGTAGGCGTGTTTCCACATCTCACAGATGATGTCTATTCAGATTTCGCGCCAGTCACGTAAGAGTGGCACTATTAGAGCCACTATGAGAATACAAATCACATTTACTTTAAATACAGGCCGTAACGTTCGTGAGCGTTAGTTACCTTTGATATTCGTCGTGGTATGTTGTTAGTAAAAAAATGGTTCAAATGGCTCTGAGCACTATGGGACTCAACTGCTGTGGTCATCAGTCCCCTATAACTTAGAACTACTTAAACCTAACTAACCTAAGGACATCACACACATCCATGCCCGAGGCAGGATTCGAACCTGCGACCGTGTTGTTAGTCAAGATGTCACCGAGTTTGACAAGGTCGTGTTATAGAGATATGAGAAGCTGAACGTTCCTTCTTCTATATTGCAGAAAGACTTGACTTGAATGTAGACACTGTACATGCTTGCTGGCAGCGGTGGTCACGAGAATATAGGTCAAAACAAGACCGGGTTCCAGACGGCAACGTGGCACTACCAAGAGGTAAGACCATCGTGTTCAGCGTATGCCTATGGCGGATGATGTTGCATCTGCAGCAGTAATCTGAGCATCAATTGGCAGCTCGGTAACACAACGAACTGCTACAGTTCAGTTACTTCAAGGACAACTTCGAGTTAGACGCCCTGTAGCGTACATTCCACTGACCCCAAATAATCGAAATGTGTGACTTCAGTAGTGTCAAGCGAGAACTCAGTGGAGGGCAGGGCAGTGGTCTCTTATGTTTTCTGATGAAATCTTCATCTGACTAGGTGTCAGTGATGGCCATGTGATGGTTAGAAGGAGGTCGGTTGGGGACCTGCAGCCAACTTGCCTGTATGCTAGGCACACATTGCACTTACAGAGTTATGCAATGGGGTATGACTGCAGGAGCACTCTTGTAGTTATCCAACGCACCCTGACTTCAAATTGGTACGTCAATATGGTGATTCGTAATGTTGTGCTACCATTCGTGATCACAATTCTAGGGGTGTTTTCGAACTGGATAACCCTCGCCCACATACCGCTGTAGTAGCCCAACACGTTTTACAGCGTGTCAACATGTTGCCTTGGCCTGATCTATCATAACAACTGTGTACAATGAGCACATATGGGACATCACCGGACGACAACTCCAGCGTCATCCACAAACAGCGTTAGCAGTCCATGTATTGACCGCTATTAATGTACCAGCATTAAAAATTTGGAACGGCTTTTCTTGAGCTTACATAAACATTTGAACTTTGCAACAATAATCACTGAAATAAGTTACACAGACATCTGTATTCCCGAATTTTCATTACTTTACATTAATTATTTTTTGGCGTTGCATTTTTTTTCCGTCAGGGTACTATTCAGATGAGACAATGTCACAGCTCTGGCTCGGTTGAACTAAAAGTTATGCGTTGCCTACGTAAAGCAGGACAGCAATGTATGCACTACAACCAGCATATATCTGGTATTCAAATATCTGATATACTATTAGCGGACATCTTCCGGAACCAACATAAAAACGCAGACAGTGCTATCTGAAGTACTGTCAACACGCGCTTTGTAAAACAGTATGTCGATTGTAGCCTCGCCTAGGTCAGTCAACATCGACATTGGACTATTGATGACTGGAAGCATGTTGCCTGGTCTGGCGAATCTCGTTTGAAATTGCATCTAGTGGATGGACGTGTACAGGTATGGAGACAACCTCATGAACCCACGGACCCTGCATGTCAGCAGGGGACTGTTGAAGATGATGGAAGCACTGTAAGGATGTGGGGCTCGTGCAGTTGGACAGATATGCGACTCCTAATACGCCTAGATACGACTCTGACAGGTGATATGTACGTAAGCATCCAGTCTGATCACCTGCATCCAGTCATGTTCAATGTGCATTCCGGCGGTCCTTGGCAATTCGAGCAGGACAATGCGACACCCCACACGTCCAAAATTGCTATAGAGTGACTCCAGGAACACTATTCTGAATTTAATACTTCCGCTGGCCACCAAACTACCCACACATGAACATTATTGAGCACATCTGGGATGCTTTGCAGTGTGCTGTCCAGAACTTCAGCACTACTTTAGACGTTGATCGAGTCCATGCCACGTCGTTTTGCGGAACTTCTTTGTGCTCGTGGGGACAGTACACGATATTAGGCAAGTATACCAGTTTCATTGGCTCTTCAGCGTATATTAAGTCGTGTCATTTTCCTTCCGCCTGGTCTCTTACAAATTGCATGTCCGAAAGAACAGACACCATATCCACATAAATATCTAGTTCTGGCAATACCGGCCATGATCTTCTTCTTCTGTGCGGATGCACACATATTCCCCGAACCCTAACGTGACTTGGTAAGAATGTCTTCCTCGAGTAATGAGTGTATTTGGGTGGGACACTACGAATGTAATGTGTGGATGTACAAGGTGAGAATAAGGGTCTTGCGGGAGGCGTGCGCGAGATAGTCCCTGCAGTCGCACTAGCCTCCGTGCCCTCTGTGGCTTTGATGGCTAGAGCGTCTGCAATGTAAGCAGGAGATCCCGCGTTCGAGTCCCAGTCGGGACACACATTCTCACCTGCCCCGTTGATACTTATCAACGCCCGTTAGCATTTGAAGGTATCAATATAATTCTAATTTCGTTCTAGGTTGCTGCAGGTCATCAATGCTGTCTGTTCTTTCGGGCATGTCCGAAAGAACAGACACCACATCCATATAAGCGTACAGGTGTGTCACACACTGAAACCTACCGTGATATCAGGTCTCTGGCAGAAAGTGAATTGCGATCCATCTCTCTGATCTCTATAACGTGGGATCTTTGCATTTCCTTCGTGGCCGCGATCGATTCACAGGTGCCACCTCACGTCTAACCTCCACCGCACACATCTCGCCAGCTGCAAGTTTCATCGCCGCACAAAGCAAACAGGGTAACGTACTGCCACTTCGGCATTTTTAGGGGTACAAATCTCCATCGCCACTTGCTCTCAGCTGCACCTATGTAGTGAAACTACAGTAGATCTGATCAATCAAAGTCTCTCAACGTTAGATCAATTCAGATTGCGTATCCACTTTTTTTGGGCCAGAATACTTGGCTCACTTCTGCCACTCAGGATACTTATTCTAACTGTTAATTGTTGATTGAGATTTTTGTTTGTGAGTATAGACAAGTGTGTTGTTATTTAAATTCGTTGTCAGGAACTAAGAAACAGTAACTCACGGGAGCGTAATTGAGAGTAGAATCTGTGTGGCATAGAAATGTATAGTTCTTACATTCGTTTGGGTCAGAATTAGAGTGGATGCTTACAAGAAGCAAGGCACGTTTGCTACAGTGTAGTGGAAGCAATTGCGTTTTTAGCGGTGACCATGCAGATATTACACTGGATTCTCTGGTAAATACGGTTGCGGACCGGGTAGAAATGTCAAACGTAGAACGTGCAGAGTATTACGACATGTCTCAGTCAGGTGACGAAGGTGTACAGGAGACCGCAGCAGAACGAAATATAGGCTCTGCCGGTACGAGATGCATCATCAGTGAGACTGGCAGACTAAAATCACTGCTGAAACGTCACAGAATGATGGAATCTCTTTCACGTAGTGCGGAAGGTGTTAGCGGTGGATCTCAGTTTGAGGCTCTCACGCAATTCATGCAAGAGGCAGAAAGGAAGAGACAAGAGGCAGAGAAAAAGAGACGGGAGGAAAAGGAGGAAAGACACATATTAGTCATAAGAACGGTCACAGACTGTATAGATGGAGTCAAGAAAGAGACCATAAAAATCCTATAAGAGTTAGAGAATGTCAAGAAAACGGCAGCAGAAACGAGTGAGGTCGCAGACCAGGCGAAGCGCGATGCCAAAACAGCGCATTTGGTAGCCCAAGTAGCACGGACGAGTGCATCAGTGGCCAAAGAACAAGTTAAACTGGTAAGGACTGTGCTGTGTAAGACAAAAAACGGCACTTGAAACTCTTCAAAAACAAGGCATAAAATAGTTCATAAAACGTAAGAAAAATGTTTGAGGCTGCCACGTGAATCGAACAGATAGAAATCAAACAGGTCGAAATTTCTGAAGTTAAAGATCAGCAGACTGAGTCACCGTGCAACAAAACGAGTTGGCTAAGGACGTTCGTTAGGCAGAAGAGCAGTTCGCGCAATTGAAAACACAGCCTCGTCTGGTAGAGCGCCATCACAGAAGCGAAGAAAATATTTTGCCACTCTGCGAATCGCTACATGAGGACACATCCCCTGCACGTGGGTGAATGCAGTAGGAATATGCTCCTGCTGCGACGGAACGTGTAATAGAAAATGCTCCTTCGGTAACACGCAGCATGTCAGAGAGAGTGACGGAAAACAATTGTACCCGTCTAAGTAGGTCAGAAACGTTATTACGTGAATCTGACAATACGAGGGGATACTATAATAGTGCACGAGGATCGTTTGGGCATGGATACATGGAATCACGCGCTACAGACGAGAGGGAAAATTCGTATGGCGGATACGTCGAATGTTTCGACCAAAAGCTTTTCTTGACCATCTATAATTTTGAAGTCTACAAGGAGGCAGACAACGTATTACATCAAAAGACCTGGATGGCACAGTACGATGACGTGTTGCCAGAATCTTGGCCACTGACGTACAAGTCCAGTTTATCTGTGTTTCTTAGAAGGATCGTTTGGAGAACATGTGCAAGGATTTGCGGAGAACTGTCGCTCCTACTAAGAATTTAAGGACGCTTCCTTAGCACATATTGATCACAAGACACACAGGAAAGGATAAAACACGAGATCATGTTAGGAAAGGACTTAGAAGCGTCAGGATTCCGCAGTCCTGTCAAATTCTTCGAATTCCTGACCAGAAAGAACCGATTCTTGGACCAACCGCACGGTCCCAGGAAAATTATAAGGCACTGTAACATTAAGTTACCTTTACGTTACCAGCAACTGCTCATCGCTGGATGCAGCGATTTAATCGAAGTTTTCAAGAGTGTGCGAAATCGAGTTCGTGAATGAAATTCACAACTCGCGGGAAAGAAGTAGAAATAATGACAGATTTGGCAGAGAGGAATGGACGAAATGGGGGAAAACATCGATCGAATCGAAACCAAAATTCAAATTTTAATGAGAATAACCAGCTATCGTGGGAAAATAGAAGAGGACGAGGAAATTATAGTCATAACAACAACAACTACCGACGAAACGGAAACTGGATAGAGCAACATAACTTGAACCAGGATCAACAGGATTCTGGGGACCAGCAGCAAAGCAACAGCAGGACGGAATGTGGTCACGTAACCCATCGCAGGGGTCACGCAGAGAAAATTCAAACGAATTAATACACAGCCGCTGCGGACTCAGCTAAAAAGAATGCCGCAGAAACTATCGGAACGAGGCACATTAACCCGTTAGCGAACGAAGATACAAGAGAACTGCAAGGGGAAGAGAAGGTGCAGTATGTAAATAGTCTCCAGGGATGAACTGTTTAACGTAATTTAATGTAGTTATTGTGTTTGTTCTACTTCGGTGTTATTGTGTTTGTATGTCATTTTCATTAGTTTTCAGTGTGAGTAGTTGTTAGTTTGTTGGTTTTGGGGATTAAAGGGATCAGACTGCTATCGTCATTGGTCCCGAGTACTTGTTGAACATGGTCAAATGAGATGCGCATTTGTGACATCTTCACACCAACATTCGCTGGCAGGTGGCAGATTGGGTTAAAACTTCGTTGCAAGCTATACCTCATCAACAACTGGCACTTTTTATGACATACCAAACCAGGAACGTTGTAATACCCAGTACTCCGAACAACTGAGTACTGCTATTATTTCGTTGGACTTCACAAACGTTGTCTGGTTTCTGATCCCAGGAGATCGAGGAGATCTGTGGGAAGTTGATTGCAATTGAGTATCGTACTCTGTCATAGCATTCTCGTAGAAGAACTTTCACAATTATCATCATGGTCGACTAAATTGTTTCTCTTTACTTTCCGTGGTTTCTTGTACACTGCCAAAGTGACGGATGCACCTCACGTTATGTTTCTCGTGGTGTCAAGAGGGTAAATCGTACCATAGGGCATGTGCGTCTCGATTTTCGGATGTCTTTCGGATGTTGTTAGCGGTCTACACTTCGGGCGCGTGTCAACGCTAAGACTTGGTGTGTAATCGCCTGTCATGTGGTGTACCCTGTGTCATAGTGGAATTTTATGTGAGGGCGGTCGGCAAAAAAATTTGTATGGGGGAATTAGCAAGGACAAGTGCTAGTAACAGTAATATATATATATATATATATATATATATATATATATATATATATATATATATATATATATATATATAATGAAGTATGCTTGTGTTTCATTTCAGCAGTGATCCTGACAGAGGAGACCGGAGGCACCATTGGACTATGTAAAAGTACGAGTACATAATCATAAATGCCACTACAAAGGCACCAGGCAAATCTCCTGCACCTGAGCGAGTAGATGCACTTCCTGGCCACTTCAGCATCAGTAGACAACACCACTGGACTGCGAAAAATAAAAGAGGAATACACAAGAAATAAATTTCATGACCTTTCGCTTTGGTAGTAGTAGCAAAGGCATAGTGTAGTACAATAAGTCAGTATTTAGTATTGGGAGAAATTCGCACATTTGGTGGAGGTATAGAGGTAGCGCCAGCGTAAAATTAGAGTGCCTGAGCGAAACAGAACTAACCAAACACTAACAAAAACATGTGTACACACAAACAAAGACACCTCACACCACGTAATTTACCTTCATACAACGTTAACAGAACCATCAGTCAATAAATTTATTTTTGGATTTTCTTCCTTAGTAATAAAATGAATAAATAAATATATTAAGTAAAAAAGAACAATTTTGTAATCATCATTATTTTGTTTTTCTGTATATGGATTATACAGATATAATATTTGTGAAAGAATATCGCACTTGACAACACTTCGGGATTGTGCAGACCGTGGAACCAACATAGCAGACTGGACATCATGGCCCGCGACAACCAGCGTGGGGTGAAGGGAGAGAGCAGCCGTAATGAGTCACTTGTCGCAGCCCAGGTGAGTGGGCGACCGGACTGCCCACTGCGGTCAGCCACCACTGCCAGGTGACGAGCCCATGTTCCACAGTCCGATCGTCTACCAGTGTAGGTGGCATCTCTCAAGCCAGTACAGACAGCGTGACGCCACCAAATGCCGATGGAAACATCTAGTGGCCAACAACCTATCAGGCTGCTAATCGAGGGACAAGCAAGTTGCATGGCGCCACAGTCAACGTGCAGGCCGAGTCTAACCGACTCAGTGGAGTGCCGAGAAGGACATGTCCCATTGACAAAAGGTGAGCTAACTCAACGTGCCGCACAGGCAGGCGCTTTCCGGTGCAGTGATGAATAGGAAGAGCAGGGCTGTCCCACATCCTGCTAATGCTGAATGGATTTTGAGGCCAGTGGCTGGGTTGCACATCAAATGCAGTGGTGTCACACAAGTTTCTGACAGCTGACTGCTGCCTGACGCCAAGGGTCCAGCTGTGGTCTGTAAGCTGCCCAAGATGCCGGTTGCTGCCCACACACCAGATGCTGCAAGATGAAAGAAAATGCCATCACATCTGCCACGACATGCACTGAGTGAGAGGCCATTCTATTGTGGTGCAAATTTATGTTCTTCAGTCCTACCAGTCACAATTTGTGCTTGTGCATGAGTGTCATGTTTTCAATTCGTGTGACATTTTTAATTGTAAAATTTGTCTCCTCAGGCACCCTTGAGGAGTGCGTTATGGGATACCTTTCTGTAATACCATTATGTGATATCTTTTTGTGTTTTTGTATGTATCAATTGGACTGTCTTGATTGTAAGGTATACATTTTTCTGCCCATTTATTAATGCTCTGATTATGTGCCTGTGTTTGTTTTCATGTCGTAGAAATTAATACACAAATTTACACAACTTAGGTAATAAGACGAACAGATTACAGATGTGATTTCCTTGTCCACTGAGAATTTGACAATGTATGGGTTTGATGATGCAGACCTAATGAGTGATGGAGCAGGGGCAAATAAATGAGCAGAGAACAGTTCAGATTCCAGGACACTGTAAATGATTAGGGACATCTGACATCTCTGAACTCATGATATGGCGTGAATGGGTATATTTCTTTGCTGCGATGCCTTTTAACCGAATATCAAATGTTTATCAGAAGTCTGTGATGTAGCAATGACCTCTGGGTCTAACATAATTCATACTACTCATGGCAATCCTTACATGACTCTTGGTGGCTTTGTATGAGTGAATGACCACTGGAATGAATGAGGTCAAGCTGGGATGTGTTTTAACGATGAGCAATCCTGATTGGCAAAGTTACGTTTTCCACACACACATATATATATATATATATATATATATATATATATATATATATATATATATATATATATATATATATATCAGTTATAAGGATACTGCTGTTTCCTGTGATTTCCTCTTATATGTATCACACCAAACGGTCTTGAAGTGACACACTACCCATGCAGAAATCAATGGCAGGTACAGGGCACTGAGAGAGAACAAGTTACTCACTCACCTGTTTTCAACATATGGAAAATTATTAAAGATTTCATTACAACTGACTCGCCTTCAGTGAGCCTCTAGAAACTTAAAAGCCTGAGTAAATCTTGTTGGACAAGCCCACAGCCGTACAGAGCAGACCCTTGTTGATACTGGTCTCCTTCAGAAGCATGCCGAAGTATGTGCCGTGCCACCAGTGGAAGGCTGTGCTGGAGGAAACAGACTGAAAGAACACGTCTACACAGTGCAGTCGTTAACTGGGCATTGTGTGCAGAGCCATGCGTAGTAAAAATCTACCTGTTTTCGTGTTCGCCGATACTGCAAATAGGCTTGTGAACAGCTTCCTTTGGCTGCCCCAGTTGTATGAGGAACTCCAGCGCCTGAGGAACGTTTAGAGATAGAATCTTTATTACATATCAGAGCTAGGACATAGAAACTCCAATTCACAGGCGATTTAGATAGAGACCTTTAACATTGTATGTGTTTCCTTGTTGCTATGGGAAGTAACACGACTTTGGAGAAAATTATATTCTCCCTCCACGAAAACATGAAAGGGCCAGTAATTGGCGGTTTCCTTTCTTTCCAGAGACGCAGGTTTCTTAACTCTTCCCCTGGTTTGACATGAGTTTGTGCTGTCATGTGGGAGGGGAGATTCAGCACCTCCAGGACCCTGTGATTGGCTCAAGATGCTCTGAAGGTCGTGTCGTTTTGGTAAAATAAATGTTGTTAGTAAACTAAATTACGAATACTTTCTCAATGATTCATACAGGGTGGTCCATTAATCGTGATCGAGCCAAATATCTCACGAAATAAGCGTCAAACGAAAAAACTACAAAGAACTAAACTTGTCTGGCTTGAAGGAAGCAACCAGATGGCGCTATGGTTGGCCCGCTAGATGGTCAAACGGATATCAAATGCGTTTTTAAAAAATAGGAACTCCCATTTTTATTACATATTCTTGTAGTATGTAAAGAAATATGAATGTTTTAGTTGGACCACTTTTTTCGCTTTGTGGTAGATGGCTCTGTAATAGTCACAAACATATGGCTCACAATTTTAGGCGAACAGTTGGTAACAGGTAGGGTTTTTAAATCAAAATACAGAACGTAGGTACGTTTGAACATTTTATTTCGGTTGTTCCAATGTGTATCAGGAAGTGGGGGTCACAGGGCTGCGACGGCCATCCATGTACCCACTGCTACCCGTTTCCGCAAGGCGAGAAGTCGACTGGTTCCGAAAGGTGATAAGCCTTGAGTATTACGTAATCCGTGTTCCACTGTACACGGAGATTTTTTCATTTTTATTTATCAAGTACAAATACCACCAGCCAGGCAAAATATTACGGCAGGGTAGCCGGTCAATATTTGTTTAATCTTAGTGAGTCATTGTATACGTAGTCTTGTTTAGCTTATTTAGATTGGTTCATTATAGGTGCTTGCCGACATTGTTTCATTATTATAATGTCTCATATTACGTTATTACATTCCAAACATATGTAAGCATTATATGTACGCAATGACATGTTATAACCACGCCCAGATCAATGATATAATCGAATCTCTCAAGTAAAACGCACCTCATACGAATTAATAATCGAGCCCTAAACATCAGTTTATCACATCACGATAGATTTTTGTGTATATGGCAACCATAATATGTAGCGTCTCATGTGGCGAAAAATCACAACAAATTGTTGTGTTATATTTTTGTGGAGAGAGAGAGATAGAGAGAGAGAGAGAGAGGGAGGAAGCGACAGAGATAGATGTGCTTAACAAGTGGTATTCACATTACTTTCCAGTTAATTATTAATTGATGACCGCACAGTTCACACCGCTTATTCTTTTATGGCGTTGAAGAAAACTGGAGGGGGAGTGAAAGAAAAACTTTCGAAAATTTAGAAGTGCCATATGAGAGGCACAGAAGCCACGCTACTGTGCATATGTGCGTGTTAGATACACTCCTGGAAATGGAAAAAAGAACACATTGACACCGGTGTGTCAGACCCACCATACTTGCTCCGGACGCTGCGAGAGGGCTGTACAAGCAATGATCACACGCACGGCACAGCGGACACACCAGGAACCGCGGTGTTGGCCGTCGAATGGCGCTAGCTGCGCAGCATTTGTGCACCGCCGCCGTCAGTGTCAGCCAGTTTGCCGTGGCATACGGAGCTCCATCGCAGTCTTTAACACTGGTAGCATGCCGCGACAGCGTGGACGTGAACCGTATGTGCAGTTGACGGACTTTGAGCGAGGGCGTATAGTGGGCATGCGGGAGGCCGGGTGGACGTACCGCCGCATTGCTCAACTCGTGGGACGTGAGGTCTCCACAGTACATCGATGTTGTCGCCAGTGGTCGGCGGAACGTGCACGTGCCCGTCGACCTGGGACCGAACCGCAGCGATGCACGGATGCACGCCAAGACCGTAGGATCCTACGTAGTGCCGTAGGGGACCGCACCGCCACTTCCCAGCAAATTAGGGACACTGTTGCTCCTGGGGTATCGGCGAGGACCATTCGCAACCGTCTCCATGAAGCTGGGCTACGGTCCCGCACACCGTTAGGCCGTCTTCCGCTCACACCCCAACATCGTGCAGCCCGCCTCCAGTGGTGTGGCGACAGGCGTGAATGGAGGGACGAATGGAGACGTGTCGTCTTCAGCGATGAGAGTCGCTTCTGCCTTGGTGCCAATGATGGTCGTATGCGTGTTTGGCGCCGTGCAGGTGAGCGCCACAATCAGGACTGCATACGACTGAGGCACACACGGCCAACACCCGGCATCATGGTGTGGGCAGCGATCTCCTACACTGGCCGTACACCTCTGGTGATCGTCGAGAGGACACTGAATAGTGCGCGGTACATCCAAAACCGTCATCGAACCCATCGTTCTACCATTCCTAGACCGGCAAGGGAATTTGCTGTTCCAACAGGACAATGCACGTCCGCATGTATCCCGTGCCACCCAACGTGCTCTAGAAGGTGTAAGTCAACTACCCTGGCCAGCAGGATCTCCGGATCTGTCCCCCATTGAGCATGTTTGGGACTGGATGAAGCGTCGTCTCACGCGGTCTGCACATCCAGCACGAACGCTGGTCCAACTGAGGCGCCAGGTGGAAATGGCATGGCAAGCCGTTCCACAGGACTACATCCAGCATCTCTACGATCGTCTCCATGGGAGAATAGCAGCCTGCATTGCTGCGAAATGCGGATATACACTGTACTAGTGCCGACATTGTGCATGCTCTGTTGCCTGTGTCTATGTGCCTGTGGTTCTGTCAGTGTGATCATGGGATGTATCTGACCGCAGGAATGTGTCAATAAAGTTTCCCCTTCCTGGGACAATGAATTCACGGTGTTCTTATTTCAATTTCCAGGAGTGTATTTCCATGTTTCTTTATGTAGAACAGAATGGGAGTGAGAGAAGAAGAGGAGATGTGTGAAGCAGGAGACTATGGATAAGTGTTAAAGACTGTATATGTGATTTTCAACTGCTTAAATGTACTTTAGTGCAGTGCAACTAATTCTACAGAGGCAGATGCTAACCTTTTAGATCTTAGACCAATAGTTCTCACATTGGTTGCCTAATTACATGTTTACATCTTTTAACGTTCTCAATTTTTTATTGCAATTTGTTCTTTTATTTTAAATAAAAATAATAGAATTTACGTAGACTGTTTTATGTTCTAGAAGTTTTATATATCCGTTGACTGTGACCTTCACTGTAATAATGTCGCTTATCATCAATTAGAACGTTATATAGTTGAGTCAGGTCATTATTCAAGTTCATTTAAGCAACTGCTAGATAAAAAGTCAATCTTTGACAAATGCTGAGAACACTCTGTCATATTCGCGTTCCATCTGATAGTTAGGTATTTCTTTCACATCTACTAGTTATTGTCTATACGAATATTGTCTATGAGTTATTTATTTGTAAGTTATGCTAGACGGATTCCTTCCGATTTTTCTTCAGTGTTACGAATATTTCTTTATAGCATTTCCCGGCTTTCACATTGCAGTAAACCACCAAAAATATAGAAGTATTTCACGGGAGGCTACGACTATCGAACCCGTACTCCGCAGAATTACCGCTCTCGGACAAGCGAAATTGCTCTGGAACAGTTTACAAAAGATTTTCCTGGGCAGAGTCCTTTGAAGACTGTACAAAACGCGCCGGCTGACCGCGCCGACTCTGCCGGCTGTGGCGTCAGACGCCCACGCCGCCCACACATTTAAATGTCGTTACGGAGCCGTCTGCCGGCTCGCCGCCCTGATTGCTAATCAATGGCCGCCACGACGCGACGTCCTACCCCCCCTCCCCCCCTCCCCTCCTGCCACGTCCCAGCCTGTCCCTAACCCCCTCCCCCGCCAAGCTCTACACCCTCCTCCCCGTTCCTACCAGTTCCAACCTTGTTCCGCTCCTCCGCCGTCTACGCGCCCGCGCTTCGCCCCTTGACACCTTCCTCCCCTGCCGCCCCCAATACCGCATTCAAATTGTGTTTACTGGCACGTGGCGTCCCAAACTGGTGGACTGAGAGTTTGCAGCGCACATCTCCGATTCTAAGCGAGCCCGTCAAAATACGACGGCCGGTAGACTGCGGCAGAGAGACATCAATATGTCCATGAAAGCCGAGTTACCGAATATTATTAATATTTTTCTTTTTATTATAATTGTTTCGTATCAGCCTGTTGTGTGGTAACGGTAAAATGTGGAGGGGTTTTCGTGCGATGATTTGTCTTAGACATTGTCAAGAGGAACACAAATGGCAGTGATTTTCCTTTTCCCGAAACCATCCAATACGCGATAAATGAGTCCAACTGTCCGAGAGGCATATGATTCTTTTCTCCACAAGGAATCACAGTGAGTTCTTTGCTTTGATTTCATACAGAAGTGCAGACATTTTTACAACCTCTTCTCCGAACAGCGGACCAGAGGTTTGCGGTGCTGTTATCTCGTTACAGTTTAATCCTGTTTCACAAATATGTTATATTTTAAGTCCTCTTGTAAGGTTATTTCCAATGCCACAGAAAACGTAATTCAGCAGCAGTGAATGTTAAGAATCACTGATGTACACTGCAAATCACCCATAACTTACCGAAAACTACACGTCCGACATGTTGTCATATCGTAACTACATGATGTTCAAATCCGAAGGCAGGGTAGTTAGTAAACTACAACACTTCGCATACAAACCATGTCTATTATGACCATTGATATTGTGACAGGACGAAACTGAACTTCTCGATGGAGTGTCCTGCTTCTTATACAAACATACAGTGGTCGAGAATATGCCCCACTACCAATACAATAAATTTAGAGATCCTTCCAGAAATCATACATACTAAATAGTAAATGATCAGATTTAAACTGGCAAATCATAGTCAGCCAATCAGTAATACTCCACAAGTCAAGCAGCACGGCTATCAACAATTTACTCGTTATTCATAGACAGCGAGAACATTAAGAGCACTGACCCATTATCGATATAAACACGTCCAGGTGATAGAACCTTCACCTGACGGAGAATAATGATAACCAGACACACGCACGAAGCGTGTAGTGTCAGTGAGCGTTCTGTCCGTGCGTAAAATGGGAAATGCGTAGTCGATATGAGTTTGACCGAGGGCAGGTTGTGATTACCCAGAGGCTCAGCACGATAATTTTGGGAACTTCACTTTTCAGGTGATCGAGGAGTGCTGTGGTGAGTGTCTACAGCACATGGCGAAACCAAGGTGAAAGCACGTCCAGATATCGTGGGGTTGGGCGGCTACCCGTCATTATAGAAATCGGATGTCGTAGGCTGGGAAGACTCATAAAACTGGGCAAAATAACATGACACTGGGCAAAATAACATGACACGTAACAATGGGCAGACTACAAGTGTGTCTGAACACACAGTGCACCGACATTCCTAACGATGGGCCTCTGCAGCTGATGATCCATGTCTGTTAACACCACGGCATTGGTAGCTACGACACAAATGGGCACAGGACGTGTGCGCAGTGGCAGAGAGTTTTATGGTCTGATAAATCCCGATCATTCTTCATCAGCGCTATGGGAAGGAGCGTGTACGTCATCTTCCAGAACAACTCCTTGACACTTATACTGCGGCAGCTCCATTATGCTATGGGAAGTCGAATGGAGTTTGTGTGAGGCACCATGACGGCCAAAGAGAATCGTGCACTGGTTGCAAACAACGCACACCCCTTCTTGACGATCATGTTTTTCGATGGCAGTGGCATTTTCACAAGGATAGGTCTGTGATGGAGTGATTGGAGTAACGCATTGGTGCGTTCCAGTTGATGTACTGGCGCCCCAACTCACCAGATCGGAACCTGATCGGCGATGTGATTGAAAATGTCGTCAGAGCTCATCGACCCTCTCCCCCCCCCCCCCCTCGAATTTACGCCAGTTATGGGAAGTGTATGCAGATGTGGTGCCAACTCCATCCAGGGACTTACTGCTTCCATACCAGGATGCGTCGCTGCTGTTATTCGTACCAAAGGTGGACATACCGGCTTTTAGCTAGGTGGTTATAATGATATGGCTGATCAGTGTATTTCAGGTGCCGCATTTCAGCTGCTTCAATATGTTTGTAGATGACGATTGATTCCTGGAGAGAGTGATCTGAATGTGCTTTAGAATTCGTATCTTTCAGGCGAAAAATGGTAGTTTGAACTTATTCGACCTGTTCTTGCAGTATTGGTCCACAATTTGGGTCCCTTACCCTGTTGGGTTAATAGAAATAGGGAAGATTCAACGTATAGCGGCGAGTTTTGTCACGGTGTTTAGTTGTCGCAAGATCGTTACAGAGATGGTCAACAAACTGCAGTGGTAGACACTACAAGAGAGGCGTTGTGCGTCACTAAAAGGTTTACTACTAAAATTCTGAAAGATTATACTCTGTGGAAGACATAACTATTTATCTGAAACTACAATACTGAAGCCATAGTCACATACATACATTTCTTTCTTAAAAAAAAGAGAGGCACATTACCGGTTACAACGAACCTTATGTTCAAATGTAAAACATAGTTGTAAGCGCTAATGTAACCTCTTTTTCTAAAGAATGAATGTGATGTACTCTGACTATGGGTTCACTATTGTAATGTCAAATAAATAGTTAAGTTACATATTTTGGTCTCACTCCTCGCGGCAATTATGTTGGAATACGGAATTCTGGGAAGAGTCAGACAAAATATTACTTTCCGCTTAATACATTTCGCGAAAATTCGATAAATCAGGTCTAATATAGGATTATAAGGACGATCATTCTTCCCCCTCGCTATTTGTGGATAGAACAGCGAAGGGGGGATTAGTTATGGTGCCAGAAGCACCCTACCCCATACGCTCTCCAGTGTCTTGCGAAGTACTAATGCAGATGTAAAAGCTCATAAATAGTAGTACTTCCAGGCAGCAAAATAGGTCTGTCTCATGTCTTCCTGGACATCAAGAATACTCTACGGTGACCTGTAATGGCCGGCATGAGTGGCCAAGTGGTTCTAGGCGCTACAGCCCGGAACCGCGCGACCACTACGGTCGCAGGTTCGAATCCTGTCTCGGGCATGGATGTATGTGATGTCCTTCGGTTAGATAGGTTTAAGTAGTTCTAAGTTCTAGGGGACTTATGACCTCAGCAGTTGAGTTCCATAGGGCTCAGAGCCATTTGAACATTTTTTTTTGACCTGTAATGCACACTCAAAAGAGAATAAATTTAAAAAAGCATTAACGAAACAATGTCCCCTTGGTGAGGGTGGCCTCAGCATTCTAAGAAGCGACGAGTGGAGATTGTTTCTGAAGGTACTACGGCACCAGTCTCAAGCAGGCCACAGCATCCACGGAAGTGGCTGCGTCACTTTGCAGCTGGGTGCTATAAAATTGCTGTCATAGCATTCTGCAGTGCAGCGGTCTACCGAAGCCGTAAAATGAAATGCTACATATGGTAGAGCTATTAGAGAGTGTAACGGTAGAGAACCCTCTCCCAGGCACATAAGTGTGAATTTCAGCGTCGTCATATAAAGGTATGTAGCATGAGACAACATTTCACACCCAACCATGTGATGGCAACTGAGACCCTTCAGAACGCAACCTGCCAGTCCAGGTGTAAACGACCCAGTTCAGTCAGTAGTTTCATTCCATCAGCAACGTCCATTCGTCCGCCATAT
Source organism: Schistocerca gregaria (assembly GCF_023897955.1). Lineage (NCBI taxonomy): Eukaryota > Metazoa > Arthropoda > Insecta > Orthoptera > Acrididae > Schistocerca > Schistocerca gregaria. The sequence continues at coordinate 529,556,075 of NC_064923.1, forward strand.
TCTTCATGCCAGTAATTAGTATGATGGGCAGCCAACTAGGCACAGCTTAATTGAGCATCACCATCAGCTAGACGAAGCCGCTGGTCAACAAGCCATCAGCTGGCCGGATGGTTCTGGTTTTCTAACTGCCGCCAAGACGAACCCTCTCATAGCGCCCCTTGAACTAATACCCTACCTATCCTCCGAAAGTCCTTGAGTCGACTCAGGTCTGCAGGCAGAGAACGCCAGTCGAGCCGTAAGCTCATAGTGCGGCCGAGCAGACGCGCACCTTGGTTCAGCAAGCGCATCTCGCTGCCAGCTAGTGTTACGATGTCCCGGATTTCCAGCTGCCGCTTGTCATTGTCAGTATCTGAGTCGCGGCCAGCGACCTATTGTATGAAAAATGTCGATTAATAAAGTACGTTTTAAGGAGCCAGCATTCTTGGCTCCACACTCGTCGTGGTACTGGAGGTCCCGATTTACACAGACTGTTGCGCATTCCATGCTTGGGGCATAAGGAGCCATCCAGCAATAATGGTGCCAGCTTAGCTGTCTTAGCACAACTTGGCCATTACAAAAATAAATGAAATCTACTCTGGGGAAGCTGTTATCACTATAAAGTGTATATTTACGAGGGACAAAAAAGAAAATGGTTCAAGTGGCTGTGAGCACTATGAGACTAAACTTCTGAGGTCATCAGCCCCCTTGAACTTAGAACTACGTAAACCTAACTAACCTAAGGACATCACACACATCCATGCCCGAGGCAGGATTCGAACCTGCGACCGTAGCGATCGCGTGGTTCCAGACGGTAGCGCCTAGAACCGCTCGACCAACCCGGCCGGCTACGAGGGGCACTCAGGGGGTAATGCAACACATTTACTTTCTGAAAGGAGGTCTGTTTTATTCAAGGATCCAGTACACCATATTATTTCTCACTCTTTTTTCTACAAAACCCATTTTAGCTACATGATCTCTGTTAAGTGCGACGTCCTTACGGTACGTTATTGCGAGGGCCTTTATGTTCGCATGGTACCACTCTGCTGGTCTAAGTCGGAGCCAACATCTTGCAGCATCAGTTACCTACCCATCGTCCATTTATTCCTTCCAAAGGAGTTCATCCTTCATTAGGGGAAACAGACTGAAATTGTTAGAGTTGGTAGGTACAAGATCCTGACAGTGTGGTGGATAGGTGTTTTGAGAACCCAACTGCTGGACGAGTGTATCAGAACTACCAACAGAGACGTCCACTTGTGCAGCGAGGTTTTTCACTGTGATTCATCGATCACCTCGAATGAGAGTGTCCGCACGTTACAACATTGTAGGAGGCAGAGCTATGTGCGGCCGGTGGGCTTACAGGAGATCGGACAAGTTTGCGCGACGTTGTTGCGATGATGACAGACGCCTTGCACAAAAGCTCACCGTGCTTTTGTTCAATGCCAGATCTGCATAGACCATGTGCAGGCACTTATGAATATCTACTATGCTCCGGCTTTCCATCTAAAGAAAATCAGTGACAGCTCTCTGCCTCCATAATGACGCCATTTTGAGAGCTACGTATAGCGCCGCCACATATCAGAACTTGATGGAACTATGGGGGCTAAAGTGGGAATAATCCACGATGTTCCACAACAGATTTTTTTAAACCGAAAAGAGAGGTGTTGCGTTACATATTGAACCCACCTCGTCCACCATGACGTTATGCAGTAATCGAGAAAGAGCGTTTCAATAAGTAGTTCGCACATACGACATAAAATAAGGTGGATTGGTTCACAAAGGAGAATGGAAGAACAACAAGGGATTATGGACACATTGAATAATTGTTTATTTCGTAACAAAGTAATGTAAATAATATTTCCAAGTAAAGCGAAAAACAAACTGATATTGTGCTTCAGTTTTTATCATGATTTTCTGTCTAAGTTTTCTTTGTTTTTATCTATGTGTAATGGGGATTAATTGGCTCCCGTACACATTTAACATTGATCAACATCTCTTTGGCAGTAAATGGAAAAATATTCCAAAGAGATATGGTCTTATCAGATATCGCATTCATATATCCAAACAAACCTGAGGTAGCTGCATAGTCACTCGTTGCCGCCGCACCAACGACCCTGTGGCTCAGCTCGAAATCTAAGTCATTCAGTTTACCTTCTCCGAGATGGACTCTAACGGCGTTACAGGCCAGTGGATTGGAAGTCGTATGGTGAAGGGTGTCAGAAATGAAGTTAAAAAGTCAAATGTCGAAAATCGAAGGAATTTGTGCTGACTGATTCTTAGAACGAAAACTCGTGTTCCTGCTTTTTTGCGATCTTTGCTCTGATCAATTGGCTGGGCTATGGGTATTCCAAGTGCCGACCTCTAAAAAGATTCCTTAAAAGTTGATGCTCTCCTGTCCTCAGTTTTTCTTCAAGTCGTTAAACAGTAACGCACTTCCAACAGGTAATTGTTCAAAAAAAGCGTCTCACTCTCACTCTGCCTCTTTCTGCAGCCAGTGATGCGGGACCGCAGCAGTACGGTCGATTTTCTCTCTCTAACTTCCAGTCAATTTACATTAGCCAATCTTGTCAGTTCTTATATTGGTTCGCATTTAGTTTTTGTGGGCCTAACTTTCAGCGGTGTCGCACGCTTACAAAGAGGGCTCTCAATCCATTTTCTGCATGTTACCATGGTGTCCGACTCGCCCCACGGAAACTCAAATTTCTACGTTCTGTTTACATGTGCACTTCCTGGACCTGTCATAAAATAGTCGCTGCTGGAAGCTTTACATCAAGGGAGAAGTTATCTGTGTTGTCTGTGGGGTGCCCAGCGTCCAGTTCCGACAACTTAAAGGGAACGTCTGGTGAAGCGTGTGGCACTGGCCTGCAGCCTATCAAGTGCGCCCTTCTGAGAATTCATCTGGGGGATCGTCCCCCTATCCATTTACAGAGCCACAATGCTCACCTATTGTACATCCATGTAGCTTCATACTTATATTCATCAACTAGATTCGAATAAAAATATAAATTAAGATATTAACTACCGGCAATCACTGGTACTGATACGCATTTCATTTGTCAATTCGCTGACATCCACTTCAAATGCGGTGCTTGGAAAACCATTTTGCTCCACCTGATGTTGTTACATCAGGGTTCGGACCAGGAAGTAATCAGCCGCTTAGTGGTGGTTCCACCACGTGAGTAGGGGATAGGGGGAGGACTGGATCGTCGCTAAGGCTCTGGGAACGGAGAGCGACAGTGTAATAACGACTGCGGTGGAAAGCCGTGGTTCGGTAGACTCAGAGAAGCGTCCGAGAGCGCGCAGAATGAATGTGCGTGACCCGCAGGAGAAGCGCGAGTAATCACATGGGCGATGGGCGGTGGCCGCGGCTGAGAACCCACTAATGACTCTGCGTGCGCTCCGGGCACCTCGCCGGCTCGTCAGTCGCAAATGGGGGAGGGGAGGGGAAGGGTGGGGGCTCTCCTCCTAACATACATCAGCCCTGAGCAGCGTATTTGGTCGACTATAGACTGCTGCTATCCGGATATGCTAAGAGATTATAAAGTGTTTTTCTTGGATATATGGAATGGGTGATCTGAACATCAAAAATTAAATTTTATAGCTGAAAATACGAAAGTAGAGTAAAGGAAAGACGTCTTGTGTATATGGAACACAATTTTATTTGAAAATGCAGCGAATAAAGACGCTACTAATGCGAAAAGCTCAAAGCAGTATAAAAATTTATCATGACATGGTGGCAATAATTGCTCTTATTTGAGATGTTCTTAAAGAGGGAATCATCTTCGAAGAATCTGGATTGCTGTCTTCTAAGTATTTCTTTGCTAGAAGCGACTTATATTTTTTGTAAATAAAGTCCAAGCACACAATGCTTCTTTGTCGCACCCGCAAGAAAAACAACGCTACGGTTTATAATTATTTAAAAGTAACTGAAGAGAACTGAAACCACATTCCTGAAATAGGTTGGAAACTGATCTTTACATGGCTTATTCGTTCAAGTCAACTGTCTTAGATATCAGTGAGAAATATCACACCCATAAGAGTAAACCAACAATTTTTTATGATTTTATAATGTGAAATAAGATACTGAATAGAAGGAAAATAATTACAATAACTTAGCGCACGCTGCTTCACTCGCGTAGACTCTACGATCTGCAGAAATTTCTTTTTCTTTAATCGAGCTTTTATTATTGTTCACGAACTGCAAAATTCACTAAAGTTTTCACCCCAGTTAAAGTCGTAAGGTCGTGGTCTTTTTCGAATCTACTTATGTTCAAAAAGTGATTCTAGTAGCTGTAGTTGGAGATGTTTATTAATCCTGCCTTTTTGGTACTTGTTATAATATTTCCACAAAAACTTTCATCCCTTAAACATATTTCTTTAGAAGCCAATACAAATTTCCATAGATTTATCTTCAAATTAGTTTTAATTTCACGATATATTTTAGTCGAAATTTTCATCCCTTGTATCACACACATAAGTCACGACTCTCCAAGAAAAATACTTCAACACGTTTATTTTATTTCTAACCGAGAAGCCAAATACAAATTTTCAGAATTTAGTTTTAAAAATGTAGTCGTAATGAAATATTTCCACACAACGCTTTCATTGTCTGTTAACCCCCCCCCCCCCCCCCCCCAAGTGGTTTAATTTTCAAAAACATTGAAAAACGAATTTTTTATTACTAATCGAGAAGTCCAGTATCAGTTTTCGTGTATGCTGCTTGAAAAATGCTTTAATAGTACTTTAATAATTATTTGTATTCAAAATAAACTTTCGTCCACTATTTAACCTCTTCAATGGTCAAATTTTCAAAAATGATGGAACAATTATTCATTTCTGAGAAACCTCTTATACGTGGAGTTTCGAAGAGCACTTCTCAAAGGACGCCACAATTTAAGATCCACACCGTCTTGAAATTTCAAGTTTCTGTCCTTAGCGGCTAGGGTTGCGAGAGGACTTTTATACACATGGACGGTGAAGAAAAAAATGATCGCAACAACAAGAAGGACGTGTGCTAACATAAACGAACGTCGGCACGCGTGTTTCTACATCTGAGAGATGACTTCTATTCAAATTTCGCGCCAGACGCAGAGCGGCGCTGGTAGCGCCACTATGACGATGCAAATCAGGTTTGCTTTAAACACACCGTGTAGTGGTCGTGAGCGTTACTTACCTTTGAGAATGACCGTAGTGTGCTGAAGTTACTCAAGAATGTCCTTAAGACGACAAAGAGGCCATTATCAAGACCTCACTGACTTTGAACGAGGTTGTCTAATAGGTCTAGGGATGTTCCTTCTGCGATGCTGCAGAAAGACTTGGCAAGACTGTAGCCACTGTACATGGTTGCTGGCAGTCATGAGCACCAGAATCTATGGTCGCAAGAAGACCGCCTCATGACGGCCACGTTGCACTACCGAGAGGAAGCACCATTGTGTTCGGTGAATGGCGGTGGTGCTTCGTAATGCATCTGCAGCAACAATATGAGCAGCGCTGGCACCACAATGACACAACTAACAGTTACAATTCGGTTACTTCAAAGACAGCATCGAGCCAGACGCCCTGTAGCAAGCATTGGGACTTGGGTCAAGCGAGGCCTATTGGAGCGGCAGGGTGGACGGTTCCACCACAGTGCCACTTACGGCCATGTGTTGGTTAGAAGGAGGCCTGTTGAGGGCCTTCACCTAGCCTGTGTCCATGCTAGATATGCTGGTCCTACACCTGTTCCTATGGACTGCAAATGAACAAATGAACAAAAAGCTTGTTAGACTGGCATCGTTCTGAAGAAACTGTTTCTTTGCTAGTTTTGCTAATGAAACTTCCTGGATGATGAAAACTGTGTGCCGGACCGAGACTCGAACTTGGGACCTTTGCCTTTCACGGGAAAGTGCTCTAACATCTGAGCTACCCAAGCACGACTCATGCCCCGTCCTCACAGCTTTACTTCTGCCAGTACCTCGTCTCCTAAATTCCTAACTTTACAGAAGCTCTCCTGCGAACCTTGCAGAACTAGCACTCCTGAAAGAAAGGTTATTTCCGTCAGTGTACATACATAAAATTGGGCTGAATACTGGTCTTGAGACAGGAGGTAAGTTGTTGTTCACTTGAAATCTCTTGGAAATAAGTCGCAAGCAATGAAAAATGTGACACACCCATAGACTTAGACAGCAACCTATAATGACTACTTTGAAGGACTGCTGCCTATACGAACGTGAGTGTTAACTGAAATCTACTGATAAAACCAGTATTCTAACCAGTTACCAAGACAATTTCAAATGAATATTGTAATTTATTCAGAAGATTTATAAAATAAATTCTTCAAATATCTTAATCAGTTAAACTGTACATCAAGTGTGAAATGATTTAAAGAAACATGTCTGCATACTAAACATTAGTTTTACAGAACAGGACCATATATAACACACATTAAATGTACGGAGGAACATATTCAGGGAGTGATAATTCTGCCTGTATTAGTTGATGCAGTCTCAAAAGTACATGTATTCTTTTAAGAAAGATGGGATGTCCTGCAAATATTTCATGAGTTCTCAACAAATTTCACACGTTTTCCACAAATAAGCAAATGAACAAAAAGCTTGTTCGACTGGCATCGTTCTGAAGAAACTGGAAGTTTTCACTGTCTACTGAGTGGCTGCACTTGTCAGTCTAAATTAGAAATGTTTGTGTGTATCCATCAGAACAAAACGAAACCTAAAATACAGTGACATATGTTCTGACCCAACAATAATTTTCAACCCTCTATTATCAATTTATCTCCAGCAAATGAAATGAAACTACACTAGAGATATACGTTTCAAGGTAGGGAGCAGGAAATAAGTCATTTATCATTACGTACGTGCGCATCGTGTGAATGTAGAAGGTGGTGAAACTAAAGAAATGTACATTAACACTGTGTGTTCAGCAAGATGCCATAAAATTATTTTAAAATTATATTTCTTACATTAGTTCAAAACAGGTAATCGGCATTCTTCCTGGACCATAAACGGGAATTTTCTGTACTATACATTTTTTTAATATTTTAGAAATCAGTCGATATTTACAAAACCAATGTAATTAAGAGTGTTTGTATTGGTTTTTTCTTGCTTACGATAACTTTTAAATCATCTACATTGAAGTGTGTACCTCAACTGATTTATATTGTTAACTGGAAACTAACCATTCATTAAGAGAGTGCTGGTTACACCCATAAGATCATAAAATGTTGCAAATACCATTATGTTGAAAATGACGTGTCTGTGCTGTTTATTCAAGTTGTGTGCAGTTTCTAATATATTACAAACTTTGCGAAATTGCCTGTAATTAGTCATTTTCACAAAAAATGAAGTTAAAACAGGAAAAGTACAACTGTCTTTGTCACAACTGACGTGAAGAGTTATAAGAAAATTGACTCTGTACCCATTAAACGTGTTTGTGGCTTCCGTTGTGGAAACAATTATTCAGCATTGATCTGTTCTGGCTTTCATGTGAATATGTGACTTATTATTCTAAATATATCTTTTGAAATTTGTCTGCCCATCTCACTAATAACCAAGGAAAATCCGAAGTATGAACAGATCTCTATGTCAAAGCTATTTATTTGCAAACGTTTGAAACATAAAAATTAATTTATCTACGCTGTTATTACATGTTTACAATTTGCAAACCACTGTTGATGCGTTATAACTACATTTATAATGCAATAAATTCGTTTACTTCTGGAAAAGCAGCGTATTCACACTGTCAGAGCAGTAGCTCCTAAGCACTCTTAAAAATGGGACAGTATGCTACCGGTTTGCTACATTAAATAAATTTTTAAAAAATGATGGATAATTATAAACTGGGGCAAGCATCACATGAACACAGTCATATGAACATCAGGTAACACTCAAGTATCTTGTAAGCAGTCACAAAAGCCTGTCTTGTTGAAGTGATGCTTCTCATACGTAAGAATTTTGAAACTGATGTCTCAACGATAACGAATTATGGCTCACGAAATTGGTTTTTAGAATCGGAATTATTTCATAAAATACTATCGTCTAGATTTAGCTGCCACCTAGTCAGTCTTTTACATTCTGGATATCAGCCAATAGCCTTTTTGCCGTGTATTACATTAAGTATGAGATTTCGAGTAACACATCAATGTTTGGAGGCAAGGAAAGGCGGAATTACTGCATATGATGAATTATATAGATTTATCACAAATGAAAGTGGCCATATGAGTCACAGAAACACGATTGGTGCCATTACGGAAAAAAATAAATTTCACAAAATGTGCGGGATACAAAACAACTATTTTGTAACTCACTCGGCAAAAATTCTGCTATGCATAATGAATAAACGATTGCAAACATAAGTTGAGAGGTAAATGTACGAAGAACAGTCCGATTTCAGACGGGTCAAAATGGCTCCAGAAGGGTCCAAATTGCAAGACATTCAACAGTGCTGTTACGGAAAATGGGAGAAAGACACCTTGGAGAAGGGAGGGATCTTCGTGAAATTTTTGTTGGCTTGTGAAAAGCATTTAAGAGATTTCAGTGGACTAAACTTTTTGGCGCCCTGAAAAAAACTGAGATGGAAAAAATGCGAAATGTGTAAAAACAAGCATGAGAGATGAGGTGGCAGACGTAATTAAATTTGGGAGAAACATTAGACAAGGCTGCTGTCTTTCATCCCCCTCTGTTTAATATCTGTCTAGAGGATATAGTTAAAGGCTGTCTCTAACAGAAATGTGACAGTAGGAGTACTGATTATTAAATGGATATGATTCGCTGATGGCGTGCTATTACGAAGTGAAAATGAAAAGACATTAACAATATGTTAAAAATCTGAACATCGGATGTGAGGAAAACAGAATGAAGATGAATGTGAACAATGCTAACGTAATTATTTTTACCTTTAAAACAATGAAAATAAAAGTGCAGTTCTGTGATGAGTTGGTGGAACAAGTTGATTACTTCAGATACCGAGGACACAAAATTACAAGTGACATGGAATCAAGAATCAAAGTCAAGCATAACTATTGTAGAAGAAGTGTTTTACAGAAGGAAGAGTATTCTCTGTGGTCGGTTAAACAAACAAAGATAAGATCAATGACCTCTTTCGCAGGGAATGTCAGCCCCTGCGATGTCGAAACATGGGCACTGCCACGAAGAGTACATAAATGCTTTCCGGCTTTTAAGATGTGGGTGTGGGGAAGGATGGAACATGGAAATGGGCAGATGAAGTAAGGAATGCGGTTGTATTACAAAGGGTGAACGACAAAAGACAAATACTGGAAACAATGAAGAGGCAGAAATTAGCTATGACACAGGATGGGAAGGAGACTGTATAATGAAGAATGCTCTTGAGGTAATGGAGACTGGAGAAAGGACCAAAGCCGCGCGGGATTATCCGAGTGGTCTAATGGTCACAGTCATGGACTGTGCGGCTCGTCCCGGCGGAGTTTCGACTCCTACCTCGGGCATGGGTGTGTGTGTTTGTCCTTACGATAATTTAGGTTAAGTAGTGTGTAAGCTTAGGGACTGATGACCTTAGCAGTTAAGTCCCATAAGATTTCACACACACAAAGGACCAAATGATTGTCATCATCAAGATAAAAGCATCACATGAAGCTATGGAAAGGATGGAGGGAGACGGGGTGGACTTGAAAACCCCGAAACTACATTATAGGATCTGCCTAATGGATGGAACACATCATCGCTTTAAGCATTTGTTTGGTGCACTTTCTTCGTTTTCAGTCTACAGTGTCCAATATACACCGAACAACCGGAACATTATGACTATCGACCTGCTACAGATATAAAATCGTACAGACGACAGCAGTGTCATCTGGCAAGAAATGACAACAAGTCGGACACACTCATGGTGCATTTAGCATCAGTGAGCGTGCTGCCATGTGTAGAATGGGAAAGGACTGTAATGGTCTGGATGCTTGGAACGAGCATTTAGGAAATTTCACGACTTGTCGGGTGATTGAGGAGTGCTCTGCTGAGTGGAGTAACCAAAGTGAAACCACGTTAAGATGTCGTGAGGTTGGGCGACCAGCCCTCTTTACAGATGCCGAACGTCGTAGGCTGGGCAGACTGGTAAAACGGGACAGGTGACTAACTGTGGCAGAACTGACATCAGACTTTATTGCTGGGCAGAGTATAAGTGTGAACACAAAGTACACCGAACACTCCTAACGACGGTGGTCCACAGCCGACACCCATGTATGTGCCAATGTTAAAACGACATCGGCAACTAAGACTGAAATGGGCACGTGACCATCGGCACTGGGCGTTGACGCAGTGCCAGGGCATGGCATGGTCTGATGAATCCCAATACCGTCTTCATCATGCTCTGGGGAACATTCGGGTGGAGATCCATTTGGACAGTGGAGCTTGTGCAAGGCATCATGACGGCCAGAGAGTATCGTACACTGGTTGCATACCACGTATTTCGCTTCACGACGATCACGTTTCTCGACGGCAGAGTCATGTTTCAACAAGATAATGCGCCATGTCACAAAGCCGAGAGTGTGATGGAGTGGTTCGAGGAACACAGTGGCGAGTTCCAATTAATGAGCCACCTTCTTGTATCCCCTCCCCCCTTACCCCAACTCGTACATATGAACCCGATAAGATACACCTGCGATGTGAACGGACATAGCGTCAGAGCTTGTCGCCCACTTCACGCGAATTTACGGGAATTAGGTGAATTGTGTGTGCAGATGTGGCGCCAACTCCCTGCAATGATGTACCAATGCCTATTGCCTCCATGCCACGACGCATCGCTGCCATTATCCGTGGCAATTACATCATAATATTCTGCTTGACCAGACTGTAGGGACCTATTTCTTCCAGGTGACTGTAACACTACGTACGTAGCAAAATAATCTGCGTCTTGATGAATAAAACACAAAATGCCGGCCGGAGTGGCCGAGCGGTTCTAGGTGCTACAGTCTGGAACCGCGCGACCGCTACGGTTGCAGGTGCGAAGCCTGCCTCGGGCATGGATGTGTGTGATGTCCTTAGTTTAGTTAGGTTTAAGTATTTCTAAATTCTATGGGACTGATGACCTCAGAAGTTAAGTCCCATAGTGCTCAGGGCTATTTGAACTATTTGAAAACACATAATGAAATACTAGGAGCAATATGTTAAATTTGTTATGGAAGATACAACAGCGTTCCGTGCAGTGTTCCCCAATCTCTTCAAACAACTACCGGAAATGCAGCCACGTGACGTCGTCGACAACCACGGATATATCGATAGGTGACCATCCTGTCACTTTCAAGGCAAAACTTTAGCAAGATAGCGCTGCACAAGATAGCGCTGTGACAAGATATATGAAACCTCGCTTTTTAGAGCAATTTCGGTATTCTGACACACAAAAACACAGTAAACGCCACCACCGCCACAAAACCAAAGATAACAGACGTCAGACGTTATCGACAGTGAAAATTACTAATCAATGTGTGAGGTGGCATTGACTCTGTGCCTCTGATTTTTGACGATAGAAAAATATTCCACGCAAGATTTAAGAAAAACCTCCATCTCTATTTAAAAGCTTACGTGCTAATTTAATTTCCACTGCTTCTTTAATAATAGTCCCCAGTAGCTGGAAACTGTCCCCTTTGTTATATTCCATATCGACCGGTGCCAAGACAATGTTATGGAATAGCCGATTTGATCGGCTGTTGTTAAGCGTTCGTGCCGCTTATGCTAAATACACCCGTCCTCCACGGTCCTGATAGTCTGAACCATGTATGACTAGCCACAACAAGAAGGAATACGATATGAATCCATCTTTCGCAGACCAAGATTATCCTCAACGGAACCCAAAAGGACACTAATCTTAGATGGAAGTCGGAAAACACATTTAACAATTTCCCAAAGGTACGATCAATCTTCTCGGAAATGCTCATTATGTGTGGCGGAAAGGTTTTAGACACTAGTACCAACTCATTGGTTCAAATGGCTCTGAGCACTATGGGACATAACATCTGAGGTTCTCAGTCCCCTATAACTTAGAACTACTTAAACCTGACTAACCTAAGGACACACTAAGGACAACACACACATCCATGCCCGAGGCAGGATTCGAACCTGCGACCGTAGCGGTCGCGCGGTTCCAGACTGAAGCGCCTAGAACCACTCGGCCACACCGGCCGGCAATTCGTTATTATCATCACTCACCCGGTGCACGGTTGGTCGATAGCGCAACGCACGTCTTATCTGTCTTTCATTAGGGTGAATATCCATTTTGACGAAAGGTGAACTCAGCTGACAAACTTCCAGCGTCTGGAAAGATGTGGGATCTGTGAACCAAGGTACTAAGTACTTCGTCAGGCAGTCTGATGGCGAAAACTATCGGCCTGTAGATACAAGTCAATGTAAGGAGGCACAATGTAGATATCATGTCTCAACGGACCATCAACTTTTCTTCTGACCCAACATCAAGGTAGGGAAGGCAACCATTCTTTTCTACCTCTATCGTGAAATGAATTTTCAGGAACATTGAATTCAGGTTCAAATTCTCACTGCTGTGAGGCTCAAGAACAAAATTAACTTGCACGTATCTCGAAAAATACTCAGATTTTGAAGTCTCCAAGGCGTGTTCTTCGAAATCTTCCATAAACAAATTGGCGATAACAGGTGATAACTCGATTTCCATTGCAACTCTGTCTACTCGTAGGTACTGGTCACTGAATAAAAAGTAAGTGGATGTCAACACATGTCGAAATAGATTCTTTAGACTCAGCTTTCATATCTCCCGAGAGACTGTTCATCACCGTCGAAATTATTTTGGGTCACCGGCAGTTATATCACATTAGTACTCCATACAAATATAAACAAGCAAAATTCGACTGTTACTACAAATTTTTGTAGCCTCCAAAGTGGACAAGTAGCTTACATCCATTGAGAGGACACAGAACATTTACTTCAGATATACATTACCACTAATAGGGTCATCAGGGAAAACGTCAGACATGTGACGGATATGACAGAGCACATGTCGTCGATATCGAAGAACTTTCTCCGGTGGTCGAGAAGGGATTCTTTCGTGCGTCCTCATTTAAGCTATCAGTATCTGTTGAAAATCAGTAAAACAATTACGAATTGTTAACGTTCCATTTACGTAAAAATCACAAAGGTTTTAACCCTTTTTGTCACTAGATGATCTCACCATGATGCCTTCCCATTATGAAAGCAAAATCTACGCCAGAAGTCGACGTATAACGTATATCAAAAAGTGCCATGCTGTACAGTATGATCACGGTAACAGTGAAAGGAGAAACGAAAGAGCATACATAAAGGTGCAACTAGTGTCTGCAAGGAAGCGGACACGAGTGTTGCATTCCAGAAAGTCTGTGTGAGAGAAGATCACATCACATCATATTAGGTAAAATCTGCAATATAGCGTCACACTGCTACAGGTACAACATAAAACTCGTCGGATACCTATGTGGGAGCTACAGTCTGATGGAAAACCTACTGGTATTCCCGTGCAGCTACGGCATACCGGGATACAATACGGAAATCGTTCAATAAATTAGCTGACGCCCAGCACTGTCTGGGGATCTAGCCTCGGACACACAACATACAAGTGTTTATAGCATTTTCACAATATTTAATACATCAAACTGAAATCATGAATATACACAGAGACTGTGACGCAAACCGACCTTAAACATTCCGGAGACTGCCGACATAAACTCGATTATAGAAAACAGGTGGTACGCTAGCATTTTCCGGTGTCATTCCAGAACAAATAGTCATTAAAACAGAACGGCTACTTTCCTCTCTATTCACTATTCTGCGTTAGAAAAATACATGTGTTGATGAAACATCTCAGTACTAAAGTTCACTGAAAAAAATTCTAAACAGCGTTTTCTATCAGGGAGGAAAAATTTGCTGAAGGAAAAGAAAGCGATAGCTAAAATACATTGACTTAAAAAGGTGGTCAAAACGTACCGCTTAAATAATGCATAGTACCTAATTAAGCAATACTTGGATATCTCAAAGTTGTGGTTAATAATAATAAAAAGACCGCTGATGCCTAAAAGTAATATCTCGTCATTTTTCTGAATTCGGCAACTCACTCATAAGGATCTACATGTGCGTGTGCTGTGAAAATCGAGGAGACACTGAAGCGTATTATCATGGAACTAAGCTAACATGTTCCAAGCATCTACAAACATAAGAGGACTGTAGGTGTAACCTGCTCAGGTAATGCATATCTTTCCCAAAAGCGTAATTATGCAGACTTTAATTTGTAGTGAGTCAGTTTATTTTTCCGAATTGTGTTTACCCCTTTACTACGCGACAATTTATTCAAACGTTTTTCATGGCATTGCAATGCTCTCATTGTTCAATAAATACAGAACGTAACCACACCAGCCCTTTAACAGGTTAAGTTCGACGCCTTAGCGAAACAGTACAGTGTACGATCAGTAATATTTTCATTAACGAGATGAGATTCTTGTCGCAAACAGAATGCTGTTAAGGGTCGCCTATTTTGTACTGATGGACGTTTCCTTTCTTCGTAGGTCCTACAATCCATTACCGCTTCGTTATGTGGGCCAAATGTATCGATCGACGTCAGACTGTCGTACCAAATAAGAAAAGAGATTGACTTACGATATTTATCACTGTTTTTAATCTGGCCTCTAATTTGGTATGCAAATCACACTCACGCACCCAGGTCAGAATGGGAGTTGCTTAAGAGTTCCTGGAACTCCTCTTACTACACAAGATAACATGGCCATCTTCATAATCATCATTACCGGCCTCATGATGGGTTTTCCAGAAAGCTTTGTATTTTCCATCTATTTCGAATCTGTCTATTCCATTTAGGTTTACAACATATTGGTGCCACCTGCCACCTAGTACATTCTCCGTTATGCGAAAATGCGCCATTTCAAAGCAGTTACTAAACCATCTAAATTAAACAGTTTGTTCACATCGAAGTTTCTTTCCAGCTGTTGTCGTTAGCTTTAGCTCGTTTTGGCTTTTTTATCCCTTCATTACAAGTTTAGATTTCACAGTTTAAGGTAGCTCTCTTCCTCATGTCTACCTCTTTATCTATATACTCTGCGCGTCAGTGTATGGTACGTGACGGAG
Source organism: Schistocerca gregaria (assembly GCF_023897955.1). Classification (NCBI taxonomy): domain Eukaryota; kingdom Metazoa; phylum Arthropoda; class Insecta; order Orthoptera; family Acrididae; genus Schistocerca; species Schistocerca gregaria. Next base: position 529,571,152 of record NC_064923.1, read on the forward strand.
CGTACTTTTGCGCCATCCGCAGATAGAGCGAGGGAGAAACGGTTGTTTACATGCCACCTTACGAGACCTGATTAATCTTATCTTATCTTCGTAGTCCTTACGCGAAAAGTGCGTTGGCGGCAGTAGAATCTTTCTACAGTCAGCTCTAAATATTGGTTATCTAAATTTTCTCGATAGTGCCCCTCGGAAAGAACGTCGGATTGCCCTCCTGCACTCCCATTTGAGTTTCCGAAGCATAATTGTTATAGATGCGTGTTGATCGAATCCTTCGGTAACGTATATAGGAACCCACTTCTGCGTTGTTTCAATGCTCTCCTTTAATCCAACCTGGTGCAGATCACAAACACTAGAGCACGCTCAAAAATGGCTCGCACCAGTCTTCTAAACGTGATTTCTTTTACGCATGAGCTACGCTTTCTGAACTCTCTTCCAATAAACGGATGTCGACATTTGGCATCCCAACTATAACTCATACGTGCGTGTTCCATTTTAAATTGTTTTACAACTTTGTGTTGCGATATTTAAGCGACGTGACTGTGTCAAGCAGTGCACTACTAATTCAGTACTTGAACATTAGGGGATTTTTTGTTTTCCTAGCCATCTGTATTAACTTACATTTTTCTACATTTTTCTGCAACCCAACACATCAGCAACAAATTTTATCTTAGACGTGTTGCATCCTCCTACACTCACTGATCGAGGTCACCTACCATTGACATCTACTTATTTTTAGCTGGAGTGGCATTTTTATGAGCTCTCACAAGTAACGTAGTATATCAAATCCAACATTCCTACAGATATACCTATCTTATGGTCGTTAGTTGCCGCATGTTGTACGTCCACACATCCATTTCTGGTTTAACGTTATCTTAACCTCTAAAATAACAAACAAATACTTCAAAATTAATTCACAGACTGCATGTGACAGTTTTAGGTATACATCTTCTTCCCAGTAGTGACGTATGAGAGTTTGTGCCGTACCGGGACACAAGCCTGGAGTTGCCGCTTATCATGAGTGGTTGCCTTAACTACTTCGGCCTTCCGTGCACGCTCCTCGTTCAGCTGTGTATCCTAAACAGTGTCTACTCTTTCAGACATGCCTGTAGGTAAAAGTAGCAAATACTTTAAGTAATATTTGTTTATTATTTTTCAGTACAAAAACAACACGACGTGAAATGCTCTTCATTTTCCCACTAGGTAAACACAATACAGCACAGTCTTGAGTAATGTACGCAACTGTCGCTGTCTGTGAGAGTGCTTGCCACACTGATGGGTATCCTGCCAAGACTCCCACCACAAGTGTCGCTTTCGGCAGAGACTTCTCGCCTGTCACGTTATTTCCACAGCCTCAGATAAACGCTATGTCTACGAGTCTTATGAATGAAATTAAGTTTCACGTAATTTTAAGCTCCGTTGGGGTCAAATATTTTGATAATTCGGTACATTCAAATGCCAGTGGGAGTCCCTCATAAATTTCAGGTTCTGTTTGCACTCGTATCGGTTTTATAATTTATTAATTGAACCTGATTGAATAAGTAATGGAAGGGAGGAACTAACTAGAAAAATGCCAAAACTAAAATGAAACACAGTATTATTTTAGATGTGTATCGCACTGTTCTGTTTGATGAGAGGTATACTGAACTGATATTGGATTTTTTCCGGGCATTGTATTACAAGAGACAGCGCTTTACCTTTTTAGAGTTTTAATTATTTAGTGATAATTATGTCATCGTCTTTCAAGTAAAACTGGTTATCAGAATCAAAATATTCCACATTGTTCTTCGATTAAACATTGACTGATTCAAAAGGCTTTTCCAAGAAATATGACAGACGGTAGTTACTATTGTAACAATCATTAGTGCTTCTTCCCGTTCCATTCGCTCATGGAGAACCGAAAATGGCTGTTTAAACACTTCCCTGTGAACTGTAACCAAACTAATCTTTCACTAGCGATCCTTATGGGGAGGGACACGTAAGCAATTGTGGTGCATTCCTATATTCGTTATTTAAAAATGACTCTTGAAATTTAGTACAAAGGTTTTCACGAGACAGTATGCGTCTATCGGCAAATGTCTTGCAGTTCGGTTTCTTCAGCATCTCAATGATGCTCTCCCGCAAGCCAAACAAATCAGTGACAATTCGTGCTGCCCTACTCTGTATACATTCAAACCCCCAGGTATTAGTATTCGGTACGGGACCCACACACTTGAGCAACATCGTAGGATTAGTCGCACGTTTTTAAGCAATCTCCTTTGTAGACGGATTGTTGTTCCCACTATTCTACCAACAAGCCGAAGACTAGCAATTGCTTTCCCTGCGAATGAGTCTATGTGATCATTCCTTTCCAAAAATCATTAAAATGTTACACCCAGGTATCTGTATGAGTTGGGAGATTCCTACTGTGGCTCATTGATACTGTAGTGATAGGATTCCTTTTGATTTTTCATTTTGTGAAGTGCACATTTTTACCTTCCCGAACATTTAAATCGAGTTGTCAGTCCTTGCATCACTTTGAAATCTTATCGAGATACAACGAAATGCTTGTCTGCGTTCCGAAGACAGTATTTCATCATAGGTAGCTGCATCATCTGGGAAATGTCTGAGGTCACTAGTAATATTGTCTGCTAGATCATTAATATACAACATGAACCGTGATGGTCTCCAACACACTTCCCTATGACACTCCTAAAGTACTTCTACGTCTACTATTAACAGAGGGTTCTGATTTCCAGTTAGTGTTCGTACTGCTGAGGATTATTTCTAAAGGAGAAAAATATATTATGAATATTTAATCATACTCAAGAAGCCGATAAATTTAATACAAGTAAAAACGTTTATATGAAAAAGGCCTGATAATTTCTACTAGTTTAATGTAGTGGTCGTGCGTCTGTGTTAATAGATCACAATCATGAATTTAGGTCATAATTTGCAAAGGCGTATGCATCTAAAGCAGTCAGTTTGAAATAGATTTACGAAAAATGTTTCCCGTTTATTAAAATTATATCCTATCACATCACCAGGTTTTTCAAACACTGTTCATCGAGTCTTTGAAACGAACATGTTTCAGCTGAACATGGAGCACTAATCTACAATAACACTAACTTATATTTTTAACTTCTTATCCAAGGACTCATAGAAAGTTGTTTTCTGCCTGTAAAAGATTTCCTTTTCATTGTCATTCTTGTGCCAATTTCTCCATCACACAGCGTAACGGTGCGCTTGTGTTCATAAAACTTCAAACTGTTTTATAGTTTGATCATTTCCCTCCAATTAATACATTTAACTCCTCCTTTTCTTGCGGAAATCGTGGCTGCATTGGTGCTTTTAACTTCTATCCCCTGATTTTTTCTGCACAAAACCTTCATCGCTGTTGATAGTGTGCATACGCTCAGCCAGTATTGTTTTTTCATCGCGAAATCTTACACACTACGTATTCGCTCCACTTGCTCATTCTTCTTCTTAAGGCAAGTTTCACTGTTTCTTTCGAACAAAATATGATCAAGACAGATAAGCAGTGTTATTTTAGTCTCGTAACCTTGCTGGTTTTGAATCTCCTCCCGATGGGCTTTTCCAGTTATTATTGTTATTATTATTATTATTATTTTTATTCGGTGCGTCACATACAACTAGTTTCAAAACCTACATGGTTTGCAGTCCATGCCAAGCACATATAGAAACTTCTAAACTATGTCTATTTGTTTCTATGAGACTATATATTTCGTAGTTATTCTGAAAAGTCCTATTACAGACAGGGGCAACTTCTTCCGCTAGTAATTTTCATTAACTGTTTGGTGCACTGTATTATGTAAATCCATTTCATATGGGAGAGGTATTGTAGTTCGGAGAAATTGTAGTCGCTTTAGAATACATAGCTTTTATATTCGATTCTCGGTTAGTGTAAAGCACCGTATTTAATTATGCACCACAGAAGCCTATGGATAGAGGACTCCTATTTGAGCAGAAATTGTAATTAGACTATTGCTGAGCAGATACACACAACGGTGTGTCTTTTCTTGAGGTTTTAACATTTGATTACTTAGCAAATCAGTTCATAGCGTACCCTCTTAGACCGACAGGGCACAAAGAGTTTTGAGGTTGATGTTAACGGGTAAACTCTTTTACTACACTTTCCACAAACGCGACGTCATTCTGACGCCAGACGCAATATCGACAACCGCAGGAACAGCTATCGATTTTTTGACAAGGAAGAATATGAAGGTTATTGCTCCTCCTTTCACTCGAAGCAATTGAAGCTGTCCTAGGTTCCTGCCAAACACCAGATTCGGAAATCACCTCGTATTCAGAAATAAGGAGCTAATGTATGTGAAAAAGATGAACATAAGTTTTATTGCTGCTCGTTTTAGTCGCAGAAATTGCACTTGTCATATTAGGTTTCTGCCTAACTACACACATACTCGGAAATAAACGGCGAAATGTTTATGGCAAGAAATAAATGTTACTATTCCTCGTTTTATGTGCACTAGTTTAAGCAGCCCTTATGGGCTTTCAAGTATAATATAATATGATTATGGTGCGGCCCTCAACTACATACCATCAAACTCAAAGTTGAAATATTAAAAGTTTGGTCTCGTTTCGTTGTCTAGGGGCTGGGATACGTACTTGTCGCATTACAAGCCAAATACTGCTGAGTCTACAGTATACAATTATTATTATTTTCGATTATTCCCATTTAAGAGAGTGTTTGAACTTGAATTCTTTTATGATGATTGTTTATGTTTTTTTCTGAGCCGAAATTTTCTTCATGTGTTCACTGTGTTGTTACTTTCGCTACGCTGTCCATTTGCATCCTGGTCTCTTCTGTGTTGTGGTGTCAAATTTATGTTTTTTCATGATGTTCCTGAATTCAGTTCTATTTTCTGCATCGTTTACTGTTATGTGTGCTTGTCTGAGGTCCTCTTCAACTTCTTTTATCCATTTTGTTTTTCCCCTGCCTGAGTTGATGACTTTAAGAATTCGCTTTGAAATTCTGTTTTCATTCATCCTGTGGATGTGTCTGTAGAACTGCATTCTTCTTTTCCTTATTGTATCCGTAATCTTGTCTGTGTATTTAATAAATAATTCTGATGTTAGTCTCTTCTTCCAGATTCCTTGCTCTTGTATCGTGCCAAAAAATTTTCTGAGAATTTTCCTTTCTTGTTTCTCTATTTCTTTGATTTTACTTTTCCCACCTATTTGTGTCGTTTCTGATGCATACAGTGCCTCCGGAAGTACGATAATGTTGTAGTGCCTCAATTTTGAGTTAATGGATATCGACTTTTTGTTATAATAGTTCCACGTGAGTTTATATGCTTTCTGTACTACAGTATACAATATGAATATACACATGAATCGAATGGTCGAAGGTTCCTATCACTCGGCAATTGCGAATGTAACGTAGACATTTGTAAATAAAAGATTGCAATTAAATAAAATCTGCAGGTACTATTTCTAACGACTTCAAATGATGAGTACAATAGTAGAAGTACTTTGACAATGTGGAATATTTCTGCAAAACACTTACTGGTGTTGCTGGTCCATCAATTAAATAAAATCTAGGTTGAATGACGAGGAAACAGTAGATTCCTAGTGCACCTACTTAGTTATGAACAACAACATAGCTCGCAAGATATTCACTTCTGAATGCACACCATGTCTTCACTGTAGATGCCACGGAAATCTCACAAGTGCACAAGTCGGCGCTCCAAAGTATTTGTATCTGTCGCGACCATGTGAAAACCACTCCACACTCTCCAGGTCTCTGCCGCGATGTGCGTCAGTCGTGCCGAACCCCCCCGGACCAGCCGTGTTCTGTGCTGTACTGTCTCACGCCGCCCTCTTCAGCACTCCCCTGTCCTCCCTGGAACTATGCTGCTCCCCACTTCCATACGGTCTCTCTAGGTGTCCTTCTTGGAACGATTGCTATGATTGGCTAGGGCACTTCCGCCCTGTCTTCAAGTTAACTCTCACTCACAAACACAATGAAACACATTCGAAATACTGGATTTACATTTAAATAACTTGAAATTAAATAAATATTCCTACGGCTGGACCATAAACGCGCTCTAAACTACATTATTAAATACATAAACAAATTAAATAAACATATATCAAAGGAATAGCAAGCAAAAGTAGGCCAGTTGCCTGATGCCCCTGTGCTTTCTAAAACACAGTAAATTTTTGACCAATTTCTTCATGATAAGTATATATCGGATTTAAACAAAGACATAAATGAATAAACATATTTATAAGCATGCTGCTACCGTTTTTTCGAGTAACTGTGAAGTACTTATGAAACGCCCCCTTTGAAAAATTGTACAAGACTGTGCTTAAACTGAAACACAATATTTTTGGCGCAACGCAATCTGACTTCCAAAAATCCGTACGAAAGAATGGCCCTGACTAACATTAACCTATACGTTTCACAAATCACTTACCTCACAAAAATCTTCGTTACTCAAGCTACTGCAATATAGCGAGTGCCACTACTGCCAGCTAAATAAAAGATTCAAACTACTGAAGGCACTAACTACTGATACGCATAGTTAGCAAATGAAAGATTTTAGTACAGAACAAACAATGTATTAACCTTAATAGTCATAATATATATATCAGTTCATGGCACCAATTCTTACAAATTTCAAAACTCCGCCATCTCTCTCCCCACGTCCACCACTGCTTGCGGCTCACCTCCAACTGCGCAACGCTACACGCTGTTAGCATCCAGCTGCCGCAGCCCAACACTACAATGGCAGACAACAATGCAAACCAGCCACAGACTGCACACGGCAAAGCCAGTGATTTTCATACAGAGCGCTACGTGGCGGAGGCGTTACCAATAAAAAAAACCTAAACAGCCTACTTACACTTACGGCCTGATGCGATCGATAGTAATTGGCCAATAATTCATGTACTATTCAAGTTACGTCCTTGTAATCTATACCAATTTAGGTTTACACTAATAACTTTCTAAAGATAGGTCTATGGACAAAATTGGATAAGCCGTTTAGGTTTTGAAAATTCGTTGCTGGTCGCTACTTGTATAATTTGTTGATATTGAAAATCTAATTACACCGTCAGAATCGTCATGCAGATAATGGTAATGTACATGTTTCTTTTTGATGTAACATGATTCATCTGGCTACTCTTAATTTCTATATGAACTGTTAAATATCTGCCATCTTTGGCACTCCCGGCACGTCTCCTTCATCGACACAGATTCATCATGGAATTCCCTGCCACGCTGATGGACCACGCACTGGAACTAACCCTCTTGCTAATCTACCGTTCGGCACCATGCGGTTGCTGCTGAGCCGCGACCCGCCACGAGGCCCCGGTGCGGTCACGCCAACTCCGAATGTAGAATATTTTCAGGGCGCCACAACTAGCCCGTTACCTTACACGCTCTTATGTTCCTGTCTAACAATAAAGTCGGAAATAGCCGAATATTTATTTTATCCTTCGTTGTCTAATCAGAGGCTGAATTCGTATTCTCTGTAATAAATATACAAAGTCGGAAGTGCTTTACTGGTGTCGTCTACAAGCCACCAAACATAGTTCCTTTCAGAAGAAATTACATTCACATCAGTGTCAATACGAACATATCACCGTAATAGGAGACATATACATAGACCTGCTGTGCAGTCCCCAAAGATCAAATCGCACTACATAACTTGTAGGAAGATGAAATGCATTGATCTTGACGCTCTAACAGCCGAATGCTCAGAAATCTCATGGTATCAAACAATGAGAGAAACTACAATCGATGGCAAATTTAATAAACTTGGAGATGATCTCACTGCCGTCTTTGACAAACATGCACCCACTCCGAGTAACAGAATCTCCTGCCCCATATCTGACAACTGAATTACGTCAAATGATAAAAAAAAACAGGGATGGTGCCCATAGGAGTTTCAAAGTAGATCCTAAACCCGAGGGTTTCGAAGAATATAGAACGCTACGGAACATAGTCAAACAATGCATTAACAATGCCAAAATCAGGCTTGGGGGTCGGACAGGCCAAATCGGGAGCTGCTTTTCAGGTCTCAATGAACGAATTAAATGAATTGTTCTCTGCACCTCTGAATAACCTTACGTCTGATAATTACCGTCTACAAGAATGCCGTAACTTGAAAACTAACCACGATGCCTTGCATCTAAAACACGTAACACTAAATGCGGCAAGAAAAGCAATTATGAGCGTCCCTTCTGATGCCATAGGAAATGACATTATCAGTATAACCATGTTGCTGATATATTAGTACCTGTCTTAACTGGCATATTTAACTTATGTCATAAACGGAATATGCCCCACCGCAGTGAAAAGAAGCAAAATTCGACCCACCCCTAAGACCGAAACCGCAACTGCCAATTGATTACCGGCCAATTAGCATATTACCTGCTGGTTCCAAAACACTTTAATATATTGTTCATGATCAAAATATTGAATACCTGCATGAATTCAACATATATGACAAATTTCAATCAGGTTTCTGTAAACACCACAGCACGAACACTGCTCTAATTAAGTAACTGATGACCTGAAATATGCTATCGAAAACCGAAAGGTAACAATATTGACGCTATTAGACTTCAGAAAAACTTTTAACACTGTTAACTTTGACATGTTCCTCAGAAAAATTTGACAGCTTTATTTCTCAGATAGTGCAATGACGTGGTTTGAAAGCTACTTAAAAGACAGACAGCAATGTGTTGTCTGTGTAAATGAAAAATATCTCTGGAAGCATGCCTCCTCAGGAGTGCCACAAGGATCAGTACCAGGCACACTTTTGTTTTCCTTATATGTCAACGATATTCCGTCGGTTCTGTCTTCCTGTAAATATCATTTCTATGCTGACGACCTCCAGCTTTACCTAAGCGTCAGACCTGAATTATAAACACTGCAATCGCTCAGATGAATGATGCTGTGTCTTCAGTGGTGACCTGGGCGAAAAATTTTGGGGTTAAACTAAATGCAAAAAAGACACAAGTAATCTTAATAGCTCATAAGAAATTAATAAGTTCAAATTTATGCGAACGGCTACCTCCTATTCTGCTAAATGGTACTAAAATACCATAGCATAAAACAGTTTAGAACTTGGTTGTAACTTTTGATGAGCATCTCAACTCGGCATAGAATACAGTCACAGTGTGCCGGAAGACGTCCGCTTGTTTATAAGCTCTCAAAAAGAAAGGAAAGTATTTCCACAAGACGTGAAACGCCAACTCGTGCAAGCACTCGTTCTACCGAACCTCTGCTATTGTGATGTAATTCAACAAGGCATGAGTAGCCAAAACGAAGCATGGTTAGAACTAATCATGAAATTATTAGATACAGGCTCCCAGGTAGATGCTATTTTCCTAGACTTCCGGAAGGCGTTCGATACAGTTCCGCACTGTCGCCTGATAAACAAAGTAAGAGCCTACGGAATATCAGACCAGCTGTGTGGCTGGATTGAAGAAGCATGTTGTTATCAATGGAGAGACGTCTACAGACGTTGAAGTAACCTCTGGCGTGCCACAGGGGAGTGTTATGGGACCATTGCTTTTCACAATATATATAAATGGCCTAGTAGATAGTGTCGGAAGTTCCATGCGGCTTTTCGCGGATGATGCTGTAGTATACAGAGAAGTTGCAGCATTAGAAAATTGTAGCGAAATGCAGGAAGATCTGCAGCGGATAGGTACTTGGTGTTGGGAGTGGCAACTGACCTTTAACAAAGACAAATGTAATGTATTGCGAACACATAGAAAGAAGGATCCTTTATTGTATGATTATATGATAGCGGAACAAACACTGGTAGCAGTTACTTCTGTTAAATATCTGGGAGTATGCGTGCGGAACGATTTGAAATGGAATGATCATATAAAATTAATTGTTGGTAAGCCGGGTACCAGGTTGAGATTCATTGAGAGAGTCCTTAGAAAATGTAGTCCATCAACAAAGGAGGTGGCTTACAAAACACTCGTTCGACCTATACTTGAGTATTGCTCATCAGTGTGGGATCCGTAGCAGATCGGGTTGACGGAGGGGATAGAGAAGATCCAAAGACGAGCGGCGCGTTTCGTCCCAGGGTTATTTGGTAACCGTGATAGCGTTACGGAGATGTTTAGCAAACTCAAGTGGCAGACTCTGCAAGAGAGGCGCTCTGCATCGCGGTGTAGCTTGCTCGCCAGGTTTCGAGAGGGTGCGTTTCTGGATGAGGTATCGAATATATTGCTTCCCCCTACTTATACCTCCCGTGGAGATCACGATTGTAAAATTAGAGAGATTCGAGGGCGCACGGAGGCTTTCAGACAGTCGTTCTTCCAGCGAACCGTACGCGACTGGAATGGAAAAGGGAGGTAATGACAGTGGCACGTAAAGTGCCCTCCGCCACACACCGTTGGGTGGCTTGTGGAGTGTGAATGTAGATGTAGATGTAGAATGCCTGTGTGCGTTACACCTGCAACGTTCGCCGATGTGATCACGTTAGTGCTTCATACTCGCAGCTAGGGTTGCTGCGGCAGGACAAATTGCGTGACTACCGCACTATATGTCTACTTCACCGGTTCCTCGTCGCCCAAGCACCCCAATACTTTGCATCAGAGATTAAATAGCTTTCATGCCATCATAATCGAAACCCGAGGTCAGTGTTGTTTGGTATCTTAACTGTGCCCACTTACGAAACAAAAACTTTTGCGAACTCCTTCTCTGTTGCCGCTGTCCGCCGCTGGAACAAACTGCCCCTTACCTTGCGGAATATTCAGTTCCCTGCTGCTTTTAGGAACAAGTTGAAGCATTTCCTAGTATCATCCTTATGACGCTTTCCATAAATTTAAAGTACAAGGTCAATCCTCCCCTCTGTCAAATAGAAAAGCTAGTGTCTCCTATCTTGTTCCTTTTTGTTCTTCTTCTTCGTCTATATCCATCAGCCACGCAATCTTCTTTAACTTTATATTTTCCTGACTGTATTTCATCATGTCCGTATTCTTCTCCTCCGTCATACTCCCTGCTTCTAGCATTCCTATCTAAAATCTGTCTCTATCATAATGTCTAATTATAGTATTACTTATCATCTAGGAACATAAAACTGTATGTGTATGTATATTTCCAAGGGTACCTTTGTAATTGTTAATTTCACTTTTTGTACTAGATGAATTTTAACATGCCTACCAAAAATATGAATTCAAAATAAGTAGAATGCCTGGTTAGATGTAAGGGAGAGCCTGGTGGACCTTATTTTACCAGGTTAAATAAATAAATAAATAAATCAGAAGAAAATGCGAATACTATCTAATATTGCAGAACATATTTGCACTATAACCGTAAGAAAGTCTCAGAAGATGACAAAAAATCTTGTAGCTGGATACGAAACTCCATACTTCGATTCCAAATACCATGACGTAATCCAGTACCCTTGCACTTCGTCCTACGCTATTATTCTCCTGTCTTGGTTATCATAGTACTTCTCGAAGGCTTATATCGTTGACGCATTATTGACTGACATTTGATGATAATGGTGACACGTTTGTGATAAATTTTCAGTGCGCCGTTACATCTACATCTACGGAATACCATGTTTGTGGAGTATGGTAATTTCGGTACCACTACCTAATCCCTCCAAACCTGTTCCACTCGCGAATAGTGCGTGGGAAAAATGATTGTGGGTAAGCCTCTGTATGCTCTAATTTGTCAAATTTTCTCCTCATGGTCAATACGCGAGATGTATGTGGGGGGAAGTAATATGTTGTTTGACTCCTCCTGAAAAGTACTGTCGCGAAATTTCAGTAGTGAATCTCTCCATGATGCACAACGTCTCTCTTGTAACGTCTGCCAGTGGAGTTTGTTTAGCATATCCGTAACGCTCTCTCGTCAACTAAACGATCCCGTGACGAAACTCGCCGTTCTTCGTTGGATCTTCTATATCTCCTCTATCAGCCCTACATGATAGGGATCCCAGATAGAGGAACAATACTCAAGAATCAGCCGAAAAAACGCCTTATCAGCCACTTCCTTCATGGAGGACTTACATGTCCATAAGATTCTTCCGATAAATCTCAGACTGTTGTCTGCTTTACCCACTATCTTTTTTATAATGTCAATCCACTTAAGGTCGCTCTGGATAGTTACGCCTAGATATTTTACAGCAATCCTCTTCTTGTGCTCAATAGTATAGCTGTACAGTAGTGGATTTCTTTTCCTGTGTATGTTCAATATGTTACATTTATTTACGTTCAGGGTCAACTGCCATGGTCTTCTCTGCAGGTCGTTCTGCAAATTCTTACTATCTTGTGGCGTTGCTACTTTGATATAAACAACTGCATCATCTGCTAATAGCCTTAAAGAGCATCCGACGCTTTCTACTAAATCATTTACATGTATTGTGAACAGCAGCCGTCCTATCACACTTCCCTATGGTACTTCAGATTTTAGATTTGTTGTTGTTGTTGTGGTCTTCAGTCCAGAGACTGGTTTGATACAGCTCTCCACGCTACTCTATCCTGTAAAAGCTTCTTCATCTGCAGGTACCTACTGAAACCTACATCCTTCTGAATGTGCTTACTGTATTCATCTCTTGATCTCCCTCTACGACTTTTACCCTCCACGCTGCCCTCCAATACTAAATTGGTGATCCCTTGCTGCCTCAGAAAATATCCTACCAACCGATACCTTCTCCGATACCTTGTGCCACAAAATCCTCATCTCCCAAATTCTATTCAAAACCTTCTCATTACTTATGTGGTCTGTCCATCTGATCTTCAGCATTCTTCTGTAGCACCACATTTCAAAAGCTTCTAGTCTCTTCTTGTCCAAACTATTTATCGTCCATGTTTCACTTCCATACATGGCTACACTCCAAACAAATACTTTCATAAACGACTTCCTGATACATAAATCTATATTCGATGTTAACAAATTTCTCTTCTTGAGAAACTCTTTCCTTGCCATTGCCAGTCTACTTTTTATATCCTCTCTACTTTGATCACCATCAGTTATTTTGCTCCACAAATAGCAAAACTCCTTTTTTTCTTTAAGTGTCTCATTTCCTAATATAATTCTCTCAGTATCATCCGACATAATTCAACTACATTTCGTTATCCTCGTTTTGCTTTTGTTGATGTTCATCTTATATCCTCCTTTCAAGACACTGTCCATTCCGTTCAACTGCTCTTCCAAGACCTTTGCTGCTTGTGACAGAATTACAATGTCATCGTCGAACCTGGGAGTTTTTATTTCATCTCTATGGATTTTAATACCAACTCCGAATTTTTCTTTCGTTTCCTTTACTGCTTGATCAATATACAGATTGATAAACATCGGGGATAGGCTTCATTCCTGTCTCACTCCCTTCCCAACCACTGCTTCCCTTTCATGTCCCTCGAGTCTTATAGCTGCCATCTGGTTTCTGTACAAATTGTAAATAGCCTTTAGGTCCCTGTATTTTACCCCTGCTACCTTTAGAATTTGAAAGAGAGTATTCTAGTCAACATTTTCAAAAGCTTTCTCGAAGTCTACAAATCCCAGAAACGTAGGTTTGCCTTTCGTTAATCTTTCTTCTAAGATAAGTCATAGGGTCAGTATTGCCTCACGTGCTACATTACTTCTACGGAATCCAAACTGATCTTCCCCGAGATCGGCTTCTACCAGTCTTTCCATTCGTCTGTAAAGAATTCGCTTTAGTGTTTTGTAGCTGTGCCTTATTAAACTGATATGTCGGTAATTTTCACATCTGACAACAGCTGCTTTCTTTGGGATTGGAATTATTATTTTTTTCTTGAAGTCTGAGGGTATTCAGCCTGTCTCATACATCTTGCTCACCAGATGGTAGAGTTTTGTCAGGACTGGCTCTCCCAAGGTCGTCAGTAGTTCTGATGTATTATTGTCTACTCCTGGGGCCTCGTTTCGACTTAGGTCCTTCCTGTGATCTGTCAAACTCTTCAGTACTATCATATCTTCCATTACCATAGTACTGTCCTCAAGTACATCGCCCCTGTATAGTCCCTCTATATACTCCTTCCACTTTTCTGCTTTGCCTTCTTTGTTTAGAACTGGGTTTGCATCTTGGCTCTTGAATTCATACAAGTGGTTCTCTTTTCTCCAAAGATCTCTTTAATTTTCCTTTAGGCAGTATCTATCTTACCCCTAATAAGATAAACCTCTATATTCTTACATTTGCCCTCTAGTCATCCGTGTTAAGCCATTTTGCACTTCCCGTCGGTCTCATTTTCGAGACGTTTGTATTTCTCTTTGCTGCTTCATTTATTGCATTTTTATATTTTCTCCTTTCATCAATTAAATACAATATTTCTTATATTACCCAAGGATTTCTGCTAGCCCTCGTCTTTCTGCATACTTGATCCTCTGCTGCCTTCACTACTTCGTCCCTCAAAGCTACCCATTCTTCTCCTACTGTATTTATTTCCCCCATTCCTGTCAGTTGCTCCCTTATGCTCTCCCTGAAACTCTGTTCAACCTCTGGTTTAGTCAGTTCATCCATGCCCCATTTCCTTTAATTCCTATCTTTTTGCAGTTTCTTCAGTTTTAATCTACAGTTCATAACCAATAGATTGTGGTCAGAGTCCACATCTGCCCCCGGAAAAAGTCTTACAATGTAAAACCTGGTTCCAGGGTTCTTCCATGTATACAACCTTCTTTCATGATTCTTGAACCAAGTGTCAGCTATGATTAAATTATGCTCTGTGCAAAATTCTAGCAGGCGTCTTCCTCTTTCATTCCTTACCCCCAATCCATATTCTCCTACTCTGTTTCCTTCTCTTCTTTTTCCTACTGTCGAATTCGAGTCACCCATGACTATCAAATTTTCATCACCCTTCACTACGTGAATAATTTCTTTTATCTCATCATACATTTTATCAATTTCTTCGTCATCTTCAGAGCTAGTTGGCATATGAACTTGTACTGCTGTAGTAGGCGTGGGCTTCGTGTCTATCTTGGCCACAATAATGCGTTCACTATGCTGTCTGCAGTAGCTTACACGCACTCGTATTTTTTTATTCATTATGAAACCTACTCCTGCATTACCTCTACTTGATTTTGTATTTATAACCCAATATTCACCTGACCTAAAGTCTTGTTCCTCCTGCCACCGGACTTCACTAATTCCCACTATATCTAACTTTAACCTATTTCCCTTTTTAAATTTTCTAACCTGCCTGCCCGATTAAAGGATCTGACATTCCACTCTCCGATCATTAGAGCGCCAGTTTTCTTTCTCATGATAACGACATCCTCTTGAGCATTTTACCTTAACATCTGTCAATTTATTTCCATTAAGAGCGACGTTTTGAGTTCTATCTGCAAGAAAGTCTTGAATTAAACGAATGTCTGCTCCGATACTCCGTAAGCTCGTATTTGTTTCATTAAACGGCAATGTGGGACGGTGTCGAATGCCTTCTGAAATCAAGGAACACAGCATCAGCCTGAGCGCCGTTGTCCACTGCGCTGTGGATCTCTCTCAAACGGCATGCTGCAGGCTATAATATAAGTGTATTTCATTTTTAATCTGTAAATAATTGACGATAACAACTCAATCCTTAGTGAGCACTTTGACATGAAAGCATTAATTTTCGATAGATCATTATGTGGCGCTTAATTATAACGATAACTTTAACAAATCGTGTCATGAACGGAGTGGTTTTGTTAACCTCCGATACGCATGCCTGAAATTTTGTAAGAAGGCTATATCGTCAAAATGACGGCACATTTGCAGAAAGTCTTGTGAAATGTATTACCCGATGTCTACAGATGGAGGTTACATCACTATCTTTTGTAAATATTTAAGACACTTCTTAGAGTAATTGTGAGCTTCTAAAAATCAACAAGTTGCTCAACATTTAACTTCTCATCATTTGATCAATCTTGGCACACGTTGGAGCAGATTAATATGAACCATCACTCATGCAATACTGGCAAAGTTGGCGATTTGCAACGAGCCGTAATTTGCACCATGTTTCTGTTGATACTGTGTCAAACGTGCCACTCCTTTGCATATTTGTTTTTATTTGAAATGTGACAGCAAGAGAAATCCATCCTGATGAAACTGCAGTTTTCAGTATACAGAAAATCCTTTTGTCTGATAGAGTCTTTGACTCAAAATGAGACGAGATATCGTACAACAATATGGTCTGACTTTTCTGTTCTCCTGGTGACAGGAAGCTAAGCAGCAGACATAACAAGAATTGTGCTCTTTTTACTGAAACTGAGTGAATCCGTACGCAGTTGCAACATTAAACACCTGTTACTTCTTGTGGACCTCTATTCGTATTTCAACTTTAAAAATTTAGTTTCAAAAGCTTCTCGAAGGTAGTACTGTATGTCTGAAACAGGGCATTCTAAGTGCAGAAAGGGACGAGCGATTAATCAAAATACGAAAACGTTTCTTCTCAGTACAATGCAAGCAGTAGCCCGAAAACTCTGCTTTTGTGAGTCGGTGCATTTATCATACACTGGACGGGCTACGATTCTCCATCTACTTGTCACTGACAAATGATGCAGTGTTAATATCAGTCATATGAAGCTGAGACTGTATTTCGTCGTTTCTGTCAATGCTATCATTCTCAGTGAATCGGCGATTCGTCACCACGTAACTGTAAGCTAAGTGTACATTTCTTAACTTTAGTTTACCAAGTACGGCTGTCAGAAGGATAAGCGATATACGCTTATCTTCTTTCAAGTCATTTCTTTTTTGCATTTGTTCGCCATATTCAACTTTGTTGCATTGTCTTTCCTGTGGCGCAACCAACTGGTTTACTTCTCATTAATCATCGTTAAGTTTTTCTTTAGATTGCTCTTATTTAACTGATGTTCGTAATGATACATTATAAGAGGACAATTTATTCATAAAAAACTGTTATATCTCAAAAAAATAACGAACACTTTTCAAACTATACTACATACATCGAAGCTGTAAAAAAATGTTAAAGTAATGTCGTGAGGAAAACAGTGACGCTAATTCATTCGTCAGTGAGCTGTCAAGGCAGTTCGTACTGACAACGTATATGTTAAGATACATTGCAGTCTGCTGGCTTAATAATTACCTATTTCACAAAAAATTTTCGAGTTCGTTATTTAAAGAGAGGAACCTCTTTGCCTCCTCACAATATGCATAATTTGAATTCTACTTTTAATGTTCTTGAGCGGTCGAATAGGAGAGGTTGAAGGCGGATTGTTCGGGTGGACGGACCGAACCTTATTCTTCTTTCGTTAAATGATTCTTTGTGGAAGTTAAAGCTCTCCTAAGATATTTTATCCGATTTATTCCCTTGTTGTACGTAATGTTTTATTGTGAGAATCGTGTGAGTTTGATCAGTCTACTCCTTTTCAATGATGCTTACCCTCCCCCCCCCCCTTTCCCGTCCCGCACTATTCAAGGGCCTGATGCAACCCCTACTGTGAGATCAGTGATGTTATGATGTGACCATGAAGGTAATGTTTCAGTCAGTATAACTAAAATTTGTGGGAAATGCATTTTTTTTTAAATTTGAAAATTTGTTTTAAGTTTAAAAGTGGTTCAAATGGCTCTCAGCACAATGGGACTTAACTTCTAACCAAAGGACAGCACACACATCCAAGCCCGAGGCAAGATTCGAACCTTCGACCGTAGCGGTCGCGCAGTTCCAGGCTGTAGAGCCCAAAACCGCTCGGCCACCCCGGAGCTTTTAGGTTCCCATGGGACCAAACTGCTGAGGTCATCGTTCCCTAGGCTTACACATACTCAGTCTAACTTAAACTAACTTACACTAAGGACAACACGAACCTCCGTCGGCAAGAGCAGTGCGAACGTGGCAAGGCGTCCTAGACAGCACGGCAACCACTGCGGCATGAATTGCAGCATACGGTGTTTTCAGAAAGTAGATTGTTTATAATTAGTGTGGGTTCTTTCCATGCTCGACAATTAATTTACGTACAGATTACTTATATTTTGAATTAGTGGTTTCTATCACCACTCTGAGAAGCTTTCCGCTGAAAAACCTCACTCAGAGACAGGGAGGAAACGCCACATGCACGAGGTTTTCTTACAATTACCAGTGCTACAGAAGCCGTTACTATGCAAACTGTTGAAAGGTACGTAACGTGTACTTCAACAAATTTTGTACGTATAGTTAAACTTTTACTTTACAGTATTTATAGCGCTGTTATTAGAGGCATGGCGTGGACAGTGTAAAGGATATGTCACTGCAGAAGTAATCGTGAGTGCGAAGTTATTGAGAATTCGTAAACTATACAAGGAAACACATTCCCCTGTGAAGTACACTTCATTTACGTGTTAAGCGTTCAGAGATAAAAAATCAGCTTTGTTGCTAAGCGGTCCTGCGAAAGCTTACTATCATAAGAAAAACTAAAATGATTTAATTAGTACAAAACGTGACAAGGTACTTGCTGCAGAATCATTAAATCCGTCAGAGTATTAGTGAAATCAGTGAATTATGGGGACATGACAACGGAAGGTTCGTATACTCTGTCATTTTGAAGATTGTGAAGGATGGTATCGAAACAGTTAATCAAGAATAAGATTTTGAACTGCAAATACAACAGTTGCAATAGTGCATTTACTGTCTGAATATACCTCCAGTATTGAGAGATTAGTTCACAGTTGATTGCAGTCGACACTATAGAGCAGTATTTCTAGTGGTCACTGAAGAAGAACACGATAGCCGTTACTGGTACGTGGAATGGAGGTAAACAGTCAGCGAATCGTCTAAGTTCCTGGGTTCTCATCGTAGACTGGTCTTTTGCTTCTGAACTAGAGGAGAGTGGTGGAATATAAGGCTAGCTGTTTCAGGCACAAGATGAAATGAGTACGTATAGACATAAATTCAATGGTCTTTATTATATGGCGAGACTAGTAATAGGAAGTTCCATGGGTATAGATAAGTGGCCTACCTGAACGCTTACCATGACCACGTCACTAAGTAAAATATCTCTTGGGCACTGGGTGAAGGTAACAAGGACAACAAATCCTCAATTTCACCCACTGCTAACCTAATGTTATCGAATAAATTTGACTTGTTACCTGAAGCAGGAACGGAAGAGCCCCATCCAGCTGTAGGTCACAGCAGTTTGCAGCAGACGTCTATCAAAGAACCTCAGTGTAGGTCAGTACTGAAGGAGAGTACGAAAGAAAGAGTCTTGCTGCTAGGTAGTAATCATGGGTGGCGTGCAAGCCAGATGGTACAGGACAAATTAGGAAGAGGATTAAAACATCACAAGTATTGTGAAGTACTGTGATGAGTCACAGGTAGCAAATGCATTTAATAATCATTTCTTAATTATGGTAGAAAGCGTAGGGACAAAACAGTTCACGAGCAAAATCGCAGCGGTATGTTAAAAATTTAACTTTCATAAAATTCAGTGATACGAATGTATCACCAACTTCTCCTTCTGAAATTAAGAAAATTCTACATTCACCGCACAAATAAAAACTCATCTAGTTTTGATGGTGTTTCCAATAAAATGCAAAAAAAATTGTTCCCATGTAATAAGGCTAGACTTATATGAAATGTGTAATGCATCATTAACTCAAGGCATTTTTCCAGAGAGACTGAAATATTTCGTTGTTAAACCCCTTTCTAAGAAAGGTGATAAGAGAGATGTCAATAACTATTGACGTATTTCACTGCTGACGTCATTCTCCAAAGTTTTTGAGAAGGTGATGTATTCTAGAGTAATATCTCACCTTAGCAATAATAAAATCCTTAGAAAATCACAGTTTGGGAATCAGAAGAGTTGCTCTTCTGAGACTGCCATTTACACGTTCACTCAACAGATTTTACAAACTTTAAATAATAAAATAGCGCCAGTTGGTATCTTTTGCTACCTCTAAGGCGTTTGAATGTGTGAATCACAGTATTCTCCTTAATAAATTCACGTTTTATAGCATTGGTGGTATAGCCAATAAATGAATAATGTCATATCTGTCCAAAAAGTACAGGAAGTTGTACTTCGGAATTTAAGCAATATAGTCCAGAGACATAAATCTCACTGGGGAGAAAGCACGTCTTAGGTTCACTGCGGTTCCTCACGTACGTAAACGATCTTCCACCTAGTACACAACAAGCAGAATTAGTTACTTTTGTAGATGATACTAGTATTGTAATTAATACAAGAACGTACAGAAATAGAAGAAATGGTACACAAAGTTCTTAAAAGCATCACTGACTGGTTTTCTGCGAAAGGTGCCACTCTCAGTTTTAAAAAAGGCACAACAAATTGATGTCTGTCTCTGCTTCAGAGTATATTTAATTCCTCATGAAGTTTCTTGCAAATAATCCACTACAGTTCAAAAGGAACAATGAGGTATGTAATTACAATACCAGAGGAATAAAGGACAATCATTACTCCCCATTAAGGTTCTCTTTAGCAGAAAATGGGGAGCACAACCGTTCAACAAAACTTTTTTCTCGCTTACTCAGTGACATAAAATGTCTCACAGACAGAAAATTAAAATTTGACTAAAAATGGAGCAAGATTCGCTTTGATAAGTCCTTATATTCCGTGGAAGAATTTTTATTTCTGTAATGTGAAGACTTGTTGGTTGGAATTACTAACTCAAATCTGTATACCTTTTTGTGAAAAAAGGAAGCAAGAGACTTAGAAACGTTCAGAAGGTAACCATATGTATAAATTAATTTGCGATGCGAATGTAAAATGACTCGTTCCATATCGCTACGATCCAAGGAACATGTAACTAACATGAAACTAGCTAACTCTGAAGGTAGTTTGGAAAACACATTAGTAACAAGAACGATCATTTATTAAAACAAAGTACAAAAAAGGATAGTGACCTTTTGCTTTGGGAGAAGGAGTGGCACTTATTTGAAGTTATGAACCTAATTGAACCTACCACAGTACATAATTACTAAGCAATCTCCTTGAAATTCAGTCTTTCAATTGATAAGCGCTTTGACTATCGCTTCATCTAATCTGCCATAATGGACGTTACATGTGGAACTGGTCGGAAACTGATGACTGCAGATGAACATTGTCCGATCAATGTAGGCATCTGTTTCCAGCTGCAACTGCGTATAGTCGGAACTGGTTGATAACTGACCAAGTGTCCGGTCGTGGTCCCTTTAATATTGTGCTTGGCTTACTAATGTGTAGCTGCCGTCTATTTGGGGGACGCATAGAAAACATTGTTCAAAAGAATTAGGGGTGCAATTGTATCTACGCTCCGCATGTCAGATCTATTATGATAACGGCGGTACCTGTTGTCTTACTGCATGGCTTGAGATCTTCGTTTTTCAATGTAGGCAACAGTTAATATCATTCGCCATCTATTGGCTGAGTTATGCATTAGAGTGTCAGGTGAGCCCTCAGAACGATGTGAGTACAGGTGTCCCAGTGTTTTCTAGTGAGGTTTAAAGGTACATGCAATACGACATCTGAGTGCAGTGAAAGTTGCAAGAGCGATTTGTTTGATCCAAAAGGATAAATTTTTGGTCGTATTGTTGCAGATGCCAATGTGACATCCATAGGTTATCGATTCGCTACAGGGAGACATGTCAGTAGATAAGGCGAGTTGGTCAAGTTTGCCGACGAAATACAATCTCATGTGAAGACCGATATCAGGCCACCTCTGCGTTGTGGCTTCGTCTCGATACCACAAGAGCACTGAAAGACGATCTAAGTGCACTGGAGCCACTGTGTCCGATCAGACTATAACGAACAGGTTACGAGAAAGGACTTTACAACCCAGACGTCATGTTGGAGTACCCCGCTTGACATGACAACATCATGCAGTTCACCTTCAGTTCTGCCGTCACCATGTCAACTGGCAACTTCATCAGTGACGAAACGAAATATCCACAGGCGAGTCCAGATATTCTCTGAGGGAAGTTTATTCGCGAGTTCGTGTGCCAGAGGCCTGTGATGAGCGGTAACTACCAAATGTTGTCCAGGAAATCGACAGATTTCTAAGGGCCTGTGTTATGAGAACGGTTCAGTGTCGATAGCCATATGAATCTTGTCATAGTCCATTCTCGCTTTGCCGCCAGGTAGTACATCGAACAGATCATGTTGCGCCATGTGGGAGCTGCTGAATACAGTAGTGGCCCTGAATTCCTTCTAATTCAGGGCCTATGTGACGGGCGTAAGCAGGGATGACTTGCGAAGTTTGTAAATTAATGTAATGGAATGGCCGGCAGTGAGTTCCGACCTAAATGCCGTCACACATATGTGCGACGTCCTTGACAGACGTGTTCATGGTAGTTCTGTTCCACCACAGACTCTCCAAGACCTCCCAGGGGCTCTAGTTGGAGAATGGGGACGGATATCACAGGATGACCTACGCAGACTTATACGGAGCATGCCATGTAGGCGTTAGTCACTGATTAATACTGTGGAAAGCAAAGACGATATTGAAGCTCTCGAAGTCCAATGAGAACCACCGATGATGACAGTATATATGATTGTTTCCACAGATTGTTGTTTTCAGTTCTTTTTATGTGAACTAACGAGGATGTAATGATGTTTTGTCACTTACATAACTTGTGAAAGATAAAGGTATAACTTTGTAACACATAGATCCGTTATGGCCGTGCGGTTCTAGACCCTTCAGTCTGGAACCTCGTGCCCGCTACGGTCGCAGGTTCGAATCCTGCCTTGGCCATGGATGTGTGTGATGTCCTTAGGTTAGTTAGGTTTAAGTAGTTCTAAGTTCTAGGGGACTGATGACCTCAGATGTTAAGTCCCATAGTGCTCAGAGCCATTTAGAGCCGTTAATTATCGCTGAGTGAGTATGACAGACGCCCAAAGTCCTGATCCCCTAATTCTTTTGAACAGTGTGGTTCCGGGTTTCACCAGCGTCCTTGCCGCAGTGCTAACACCGGTTCCCGTCAGATCACCGAAGTTAAGCGCTGTCGGGTTGGGCTAGGCACTTGGATGGGGGACCATCCGGTCTGTCGAGCGCTGTTGGCAAGCAGGGTGCACTCAGCCCTTGTCAGAAAAACTGACGAACTACTTGATTGAGATGTAGCGGCTCCGGTCTCGTAAACTGACATACGGCCAGGAGAGCGGTGTGCTGCCGTTGGGCCTTCCATGGCCTGTTCGTGGTGCACGCATCAATAGACCATTTGAATGTCTTGTAACGAAAAATAAAGTAGTTGGTATGTGCTCCATTTTGAAGGCGACTGGCCATAGTATGTAATGCATCTCGCTGCGACTGGCTTGAGTGTGGGGCCCTCTGAAGCCTATTGCTGTGTACCATGACCCTTGAGGAACGCTGAGAGGGCGGGGTTTTTTGCTTTTTTACGTCCCGTCGTGCAAATTTGTTGGGTGCACATATGTTGCTCACCCTGTCATTTGACCACAGCATTGTGGGAAACCACACTGTAAACGATGGTAAGGTGGTGGTCGGTCAGGTGTCAATAGTGACAATGTGCACAAGCTCGTCTTCGGATTGAGGCTCAGCGTCCACATCCATCAGGTCACCGCTAGTGGGCAACTGGACTCCACACCATCTTGCCTCGGGCATGGATGTGTGTGATGTCCTTAGGTTAGCTAGGTTTAAGTAGTTCTAAGTTCTAGGGGACTGATGACCTAAGATGTTAAGTCCCATAGTGCTCAGAGCCATTTTTGGGACTCCACACCCAGTGGTGAGGAGCTGCCGGCGGCGTATGTAGATACTCAGACGGCTGGCTGCTTCGAAGCCTTTTGAGGTTGAAAAGAAAACAGCCAACCATTTCTTCTTATATGTAAGTGAGCACGCTGCGTTTCAAAAAATGGCTCTGAGCACTATGGGACTCAACTGCTGTGGTTATCAGTCCCCTAGAACTTAGAACTACTTAAACCTAACTAACCTAAGGACATCACTCACATCCATGCCCGAGGCAGGATTCGAACCTGCGACCGTAGCAGTCGCAGGGTTGCGGACTGCGCGCCTAGAACCGCGAGACCACCGCGGCTGGCAGCACGTTGCGGTCGTAATTAATTTCTGCGGCGCTTTGTGATTCCATGAGATGTTTCAATTTCAAACATAACATTGTCAAGCTGCTGTAAGAGTGGTACCAAAGATTTCTTTTCAGAAAAATTGTCATGAGTAGGTTACTGGATCATTCATTTTAAAAAGATCCGTGTTGACTGTTCTTTATACTTGAACTGACAAAGTACTAGTGGCTTTAAAACTGCTGTTAAATTATAATGTTGTCTCTCACGTAGTTTGTCAGCCGGAGATTTTGCATCATATGGGATGTTTCAGTACTGAGAAATAAATATGAGTAAAGAACTGAACGTATTGTATTACTGAGTGAGTTCTGCGAAATGTGATTTAAATCCCTCTTCAATTTCGTTGGCTTGTGATGAAATGGTGCTGTTTTGATGTATGAAAAGCCATTTCTTTCACAAGATTATTTGAATGCGATTGTCAGTAGCTATAGCTATCGGCAGTCCTTCGGTGGACAAAATTCTTGACAAAGTCTGAATTGTCTTCATAGTCAACGACAATGATCCAGCTGTTAAGTATCGTTGTCAATTATTTCTGTGTAATTGATAAACGCCAATCATGTCGAGCCCATTAGCACGAAGAGCGGTGTGTACAATACCACGTGGGTCTACCAAGGAGAATGTGTGTGAGAGATGAAGTAGTCAAGATACGAGTGGACAATGTAAAGCTGTCTGAGAGATTGGCAGCGCAAGTGTTTGGGGCGAAGGAAATAGCTTCTACAATTCTCCGGAGTATAGGGAGGACTTTCGGAGGACACACACACACACACACACACACACACACACACACACATGCACACACACACACACATGCACACACACACACACACATACGATTTCATATATCAGACACTAGATACCTTAGAAGCACGTGAGCTCTCTGTATTTCGTAATCAATCACTATACTTCTTAAACACACGAAGTATCCGTTTCACTCTCTACTTATGTTTGTCATCATTAGAAGATACAGCTGTGGGAATGAAAGCCAAAACAAACAATTACATCATCTATTCAAAACAGTACATTCTTGCAATTTGAGAAGCTGTTTGAAATAACTTCATTAGACAAACAAGTTTCCACTGTGGTATATGAGGGTAATGAAATGGAAATGACACTGAATCACATTCTGCCGGCAAACATTATACACTGTCAATAATATACGATTTCTGTAGAATGGACAAGCGTCTTATTCTGAAATAGAAACAAGTCTGTGAAGTAAATACTTTCATATTTATACACTTCAAGAACAATGTAGTATCCAGAATCGTTAAAAAACTCTCACTGACGCGATGCTAATATTCGCTCACTCACTTACATAAAAGCTTTTACATCACTGACAACTTTATATGTGAGAGCTAAACTGTTGCAAATAGAACAAGGTGTCACACGAGTCTTCTGCTAGAGATATAATATTAATGTCTCTTATTCTTCCACTGAATAATATTTTGCGACTATAAACCAAGATTGTTTCACAAAAAATTGCGTAATAATACTTTCAGAATCGATGATGACCAGGTTGCTGAATCTTCTATGATATATTTTGCACACATTATAATTGTTGAGGAAGCTAGGCTCATTGCGACTGATACTCGAAAACCTCGAGAGTAGATGTATCTCTCATTGATCCAAATTTGGTGGTGACACATTTTGCGCTCGGTAACGGATGGTGTCATTGCTTGTTCAATGCTGACAATCTTAAAAGTTCATACAGCACTCCCTCGATCCTTCAGATACAGTAATATGGAATCACTGCTTTTGTGTGTTACAGCAAGTAACTGATAGAAAATATATTTAGATTCTTATTAGAAGCAGTGTATGTTACTTACATCTTTTCAAAGACAACTTGTGGATGTCTCCAAATGCAACATCGCAGACTTTCAGTTTTATAATTTAGACAGCCATCGTAAACTTCAGACGGTAATCGAAGTCTCTTCTGACTAAATAATGCTACATGAGTACAGAAATTATGGCACACCTAACGATGTTTTAGCAGCTGTGATAAAATCCGACTCTGAATGGCATTTTATGAATAGTCACAGGTTTAAACACTTTGTAGCTTCTTTGTGTGCAGAAGGAAGGTCAGATTTCTTCCTAAGCTCGCTACAAATCGCTTCTACTCCTTAAAGAGCTTCGCAGGGTTTTACCAGGTATTTTAAATTTCTCGGCAGCTTTTGTAATCGACAGGCCTGCAGAAACAGCTTGTTTTGCCTGTTCGACAACTATGTGATGCAAAAAATAGGCTTACCCAGATTCTATGTATAGTCAGTGGTATGAGATAACTGATTTTTGCTAACACCGTTAATAACTCAATGTCAAAACAAAACTAACGTGACAGCTGACACTATGTCTCTTATATATAGTTCCACTCACAAGCATGAATAACGCAGTGGTCAGAATTGATTTTTGGATATGGTATTTTTCACTATGTAGTCGATCCTTCTCTAGTAATGTATGTGCTTTTCAAATCAATATTGATGGTACACACTGGTTTTTTCAAATTTTGTTTTAAAGAATGCGCGTGTGCTGCCTATGGTTCACCATAAGTTTCTGGAAATTCGCTCTAGATTTTTTTTCTTAGAATCCAGACTCACACTCACAGTAACTTCCTGGCGTGAATCGTCTCCAGATTTATTCTTTGGTAGTCTGAGTAAGCTTATTCAGACTTTGCTGACGGAGAGTTTACTCCTAATAATACAAATAGATATAGCCGAAAATAATTATTACTCAGAACGCCTATGCTTCTTGAGAGATGCTTCAGGTTTCTGCGGTCAGGAGACGACCCCTAGAAAACCTGCGGGAATAAGTCGCAAATCGCCTATTTCTTGTTTTAGCAAATTGCTATCACCTTGTTATACACTAAAGAGCCAAAGAAACTGGTACACTTGCCTAATATCACGTAGGGCCCCCTGGTGCACAAAGAAGTGCCACAATACGATGTGGCATAGACTCGACTAATGTCTGAAGTAGTGCACCAAGGAACTAAAGCCATGAATCCTGCTGGGTTGTCCATAGATCTATAAGAGTACGAGAGGGGTGCAGACCTCTTCTGAACAGCACGTTGCAAGGCATTCCATATAGGCGCAATAATGTTTATGGCTGGGGCGTTTGATGGCCAGAGGAAGTGTTTAAACTCGGAAGAGTTTCCTGTTGCCACTGTATAACAATTCTGAACGTATTCCTTCGGGAATTGCTCAAGTCCGTCGGAATGCACAGTGGACATGAATGGATGAACATCATCAGACAGGATCCTTGCATACGTGTCACCTGTCAAGAGTCGTATCTAGACGTATCAGGGGTCCAATTGCACACCCTCTACACTATTACAGAGCCTCCACCAGCTTGGACAGTCCCTTGCTGACATGCTGGGTTCACGGATTCATGTTCATCCGCTCGATACAGTTTGAAACGAGACTTATCGAACGAGGCAACATGTTTGACTGGCAAAGGTGAGGCGTGAAGCTTCGTGCCGTACAGTCAGCAAGGTAGACCAGTGGACTTTGATTCCGAAAGCCAGTAACGATGCTGATGTTGAATGGTTAGCACGCAGACACTTGTTGATGGCCCAGCAATGAAATCTGCAGCAGTTTGCGAAAGGGTTTCACATCTGATTCCCTTCAGTCGTCGTTGGTCCCGTTCTTCCAGAGTCTTTTTTCTCGGCAGCAGCGATGTCGGAGATTTGATTCTTTATCGGATTCATGATATTCACGGTACACTCGTGAAATGGTTATAAGGGAAAACCCCATTTCATCGCTACCACGGAGCTGCTGTGTCCCACCGCTCGTGCGCCGACTGTAACACCACGTTCAAACTCGCGTTTATCCTGATAACCTGCTATTGTAGCAGCATTAACCGATCTGACAACTATGACAGACAATTTTTTTCTTGATGCTGATGTTTGGTTTGTGGGACGCCCGACTGTACGGTCATCAGTGCCAGTACAAAGCTCTAATTTTGACACAGTCCAATCTTTACACAGTCCAATCTAGCCACTGTCACGAATGATGATGACGATAATGATGAAATGATGATGACAACACAAACATCCAGTTCCCAGGTAGAGAAATTCGCCAAACCGGCCGGGATGCGAATCCGGGATCCCGTGATCCAGAGGTAGCAACGCTAGCCACTAGACCACGAGTTGCAGACACTTGTTGTCTTATATAGGCGTGGCCGCCAGCAGCACCATATTCTGCCTGCGTACGTATCTCTGTATTTGAATACGCCTGCCTATACCAGTTTCTCGGGCGCTTCAGTGTAGTTTTCTATAGTTTCTCAGGAGACTGGCTTTTCCAGCAATCTGACTGCGCAATCTCTGATTGATTCAGCAGATTGGTAAGAAATATCTGGTGACTGCGCAGTGAAGCGATGGTGTAGAAGGACAATTTGCAACTCAATGAATCATTTCCGCTTTATCAACCGAACCCTCAGCATCGCGATCAGCTGAGAGCTAAGCGAGGGTAGAGCAGGAAATTAGAGAAAAAAATTAAGTGTTCTTTTTTTATCTTAATGGAACTTTTTCTTGTTATGAAGTATGCCATTTTCGACACATGTTTTTGTCTTTGGTCGCTTTTTTTAAAAAAAGGTGCCGGGAAATCCTCCAAAATATGCTCCACTTCCTGATCTGGCCAAGTAATATTATAAAACTATACCTCAACAGAACAAATACTCCTTTCACATATAACAGTATTATATGGGGAGCTGTGCATATGGTATAAATGTCATAAAGATGCCTACTTTCCACAGCTGCCGTATTATGTTACCCCATTTACTGGATTTGACAGAGATGTACGACAAATAGATATGGAAATCAGACTTTCGGTTCCTTTTCCTAAGAGTTTTCTAGCTGTTCCAAAAAACACAGAGAAAATGGAATAATACTGAATCTATTACCTTCCTGCACCAAGTTTGTCTAATGGATTTACGGTCGCCAGCATATCTAGGCACAGAAACGGTTAAGATTTAGAAAAGCAGGATAAGTAGATTAGGCAGACTTTTCTGTTGCACCTAACATAACAAATAAATACAGTTTTTATGCTATGGTTATGAGAAAGACACAGGAATATTTCAGCTACTGCAGCGACATGCATATATAATTTTGGTGTAGGAAGTCCACGAATTTTCAATTGTCACTATGTGCTGAAAAAAATTCGACACTAGGAAGTTCTATGTTTCCATTCTGTATATCCAACAAATTTAATACCTAAATTTTATACAAGCATAAACACACATTTAAATTTATTAAGACACTATATTTAAACCTTTCTATTAATAAATTATCTGCCTAAAACCAAAGGTAGAGGGTGTATTGTCATTTTGTAATTTTATGCAACCCTACATCAAAGTTACTGAGCCACATAAGCAATTTTCTTTTTATAACTCTTTGTATTCTACTGAATTTCGTTTATAATTGTAATAATTTTTTCCTTACTTTACTCAAAACTTAAAACTTGCAAATCTAAGTATTTATGCATGACAAATATGTCTTTGGAGCAAAATTTATTTATTACTTTTCACTTTATTTATTACCACGAAGAGAGTATAAATATTAAAATCGTTACATTTGTTCGAAAACATTTACTTCAGTACTTAAGCGAAGTCTCATCTCAGCATTTCTGCTACATAAGCTGTATGGTACTTTCACCTGAACTTTAAATGTTAGTCCACAACAATTATTTTTCAGGCATTTATCCAAAGATGAAAATCAGTGCATGTAGATATTAAATAAAGCACTTCAAATGTTTTTGTAACAGGGTTACTTGGGATAGCCAAATACCAGGAAAGGACATTATATAGGACTCTGTAGAAGTGAATGATTGGAATAAAATAACAGAGTGAATTAAATTTTATGTTTAATAGAATAAAGATTGAAAAAGGCTAATTTTCAATTAATGGGTCACAATTCTGTATTTCTAATGCACTTCATTACTTATTGGCTGCAGGCGTTGGGTGTGGCAGATATGATAGAGGCTACACTATCCATGGTTATGGGTACAAGTTTCTTGAAGTATGTACTAATTAATTCCTCTTGGCCTCGTTCTAACGTCCATAACAGCACCCGTCCTTCTAGACCATTGTGCAAAAATTTGCAGGCATGGCATCGCCTACTCCGTCCGAGTGTTGCGACTTCACTGCTGCCTACAGAATGTCCCCTCCCGTCCTCACTCGCTCTGTAGGTAGCGCGGCAAAAACCCAAGCGACATTTACGCTACACACAATAACTTCCGCACAGTGCAAATGTTCTCCGTCTTTTACGTAACACATATGCTACATATTGTTCCTAAATGTATATCATTTTACACAAATAACATCGTGCACTAATATACTAAGTTACATACACGAAAATCTTTATTTCACTAATCCATGACAAAGTATTATTTAGTAAATTATACATTCCAGATATTTCTTTATATGTCATATATATCACACTTTCCATATAGTCTTTGCGTAGAACAGTTATATTACGACAATCTTTAAAGGCAAAAAAAATTTTAAATTAGATGGCTGACGCAATATCCGTGATACATCCTCATGCCGTTCAGAATGCCCTTGAAACACGCAGCTCAGTCAGTGAGCAAGAAAATAAGTCCGCTTTAGATGTTTGATATCGGACGGAGAGGCTGAAATTCACATCGCCCACCTGAAGAATCGGCGCATGGGATTCAGCCGCGCCAGCACCCAACTCGAAGCCTGATTGTCGGTCCTACCTGAAAATTTTAATGTTACAGATAGAACAAAGATTTTTCCACGCAAAACATAGCTACCAAAGCCTCAAGTTCATAAATAGTGTACTTCTTATCCAATGGTGTTAGTCCTTTAGAAGCATACGATACTGTCGTTCAGCCTTCTGGGTAATCTTGAATAAATACAGCGGTTAAAGCAGCCATCGAGAGCATCAGCATGAACGATGAATTCTTTATCGAAGTCCAGTCTATTGCATTAGAGAGACATCTATCAAGGCCTCGTTCAACACCTCGAAAACTGCGTGTTGGGATTCGCCCAACACGAACAGGTGTCTCTTTCTCCATAACTCATTTAGTGGACTAGCCAACAGAGCAACATGCTAACCATTCCTACAAATCTTGCTGTTTCCTTAGCATATCTGAGCGGGAGACATTTTCTAATAGCATTAGTCCACTACAGACTAATTCTGATTTCCCCCATTCACACGACCTGCCCTTGAAACGACATTTCAGAGAACTCAACACTTACAATCTCAGAGTTGAATGTTAGTCACTCCAACCCGGCCAGCAAAGTCATACGTACATTGGTAGTCAAGAGTTCTTATTAGTAGCCAATAAACATATTGTAATAATACTTAGAAAGTGCATTCTTGTGCCAAGATGCACTTTTTCAAATGGAAGATTGCCTATTAACATTCAAAAAAACGGAAAGTGGGGGAAATTAGAATGTTTGTGGTGTTCGTTGCAGGATTGTAGCGCAAGTTGTTTACGAGATATCGTATACTGAAAGTTTCCACACCGATACTTGTTTGTGCCGTTCAACATGCGTAGGTGGTAAGTACGATGTTGCTGTGTTTACCTACAGTGTGCTTGTCTGTTCCTTGAGTGCACTGCGACTTGGTAGTCGTGCGTGACAGTCCAACCAGTAGGTCGTGAGTGGCCAATGCGATTTACTAATGTAGGAAAATCCGACATTCTCATGATCTATGATGAGTGTGGAAAAGATGTAGTTCGTTCTTGAACGGCAAATGTGGCAAGATGTCCCAATAGACATCAACCATTTCAGCAATTATTTGTCAGTCTCTACAACCAGTTACGTAAAAACGGTAGTGTTGCTCCTAAACAACGTAACAGAAGGAAAAAAGTGACGACAGAAGCAGGGGAAATTTTCTTCCTGCTGTTGCAGTTGATCCGCACGTTAGCTCCAGCGCAATCGAATGAGAAATTTGTCTAAGACAGGAAAGTATCCTTCACATTATCCATCGGCATAGGTTCCATCCATATCTCATCTCTCTCCATCAAGAGCTGCATGGAAACGATTATGGAAATTGTGTTAACTTCTGTACATGGGCTCTAAGACATAGGCTAGATGTATCACGTGTCTTGTTTAATGATGAAGCCACATTTGCCAATCATAAGCAGATAAACCGCCGAAACATGCACTACTGGTCTCTTGACATTCCTGTAGGCTCCGTCAGTCAGCGTCCACGAATATCATCGTCCTCGAGTGTAAACATGTGGTGTGTGGTAGTGATCCACCAGTCCATAGGCCCGTGTTTCGTAGATGGAACACCGAAGACGCATAAGTATCGCAGCCACCAAACAAATGAAATTCCACAGAAGCTAGAAGACGTTCATCTGCAGACTAGAAGGAACCTGTGAAACCAACATGATGGCTGTCCAGCCCATATTGCACGAAGTACCATGGCTTATCTTCACGAACTGTTTCCAAATCCTTGGATTGGATATAGAGAACCTATACCTTGTGTGGTGTATCTCCCCGATTTAACGCCTTTACACTTTTTCCTGTGGCGGAAGTTGAAAGACGATGTCTACAAGGACATACTAACTACATCCGATGATATGCAACGACGCATTACTCCGGCCTGCTCGGACATCTCCACTGCAATACTAGCACATGTGCTGAAGTCCCTTCATACCAGACTGGAAGCGTGTATTGCCACTACCAGTGGTAATTTTGAACACAACCTATAACGATAAGTTGACTCGTTCCTGTTCTGTACCTTTGCGCGTACAGAACTAGTGTATGCACTTGTGCCACTGTACGAACTTTTCAAAATCATACTCACAATAGAATGCTGCAACAAACACCATTAACATTCTATTTTACTATAATTTTGATATTTTAATGTCAGTAAGCATTGTTTCATTTTAAAAGTGTATGCCTGCACAAAAAATACACTTTATAAGTATTAATACAATCTGTTGATTAACAATACGAGACCCTGACTACCAAACCACTTCGAGAAAACTGCTCGGCGCTCGCAAACACACACACACACACACACACACACACACACACATATGCACTCTGGCAACTTGTTCTACATTTGTGGCAACCCGGAAGGAAAACCCAATGGAACTGATTGGTTTCATAATTAACAAGAATATTGCTGATAGAGTGTCTTAGAAGGAACTTCCAGCAGGATAGCTGGAATGGTCCTTAAGGTGCCGAATAGGTATAAAATATAGATTGTTGAGGTGTACGCTCCCACCTCAAGACACCCTGACGAATAAATTGAATCTTTTTATGAAATCCTGGACAGCACCTATAAAAAAGGTAGCGATTGTCATTTCTAGTTGGTTATTGGGGATTTTAATGCAAAAGTTAGCACCAAGACACAAGGTGACACAGAGGAGTTGATGACTGAAGCGATACAGGTGAGAGGTTAGTCCAGTTCGCTGAGTGAACCAATATGTCCATCATGAATGCGTTCTTTAAGAAGCATCCTGAGCGAGCATGGACTTGGAGGAGCCCAAATTTCAGTGTTAAAAATGAGACAGACTTCATTCTGTCAAACATTCTGCAAATTGTAAAAGTCGTATCGGTGCTAAATCAGTTCAGCACTGGCAGTGATCACCATCTGATGAGAGCAAGGTTATAACTTAATGTAAGAGATGAAAGGAATAAACTTATGAAAGGGAAGAGAAGTGCAATCAACCTCAAAAGCCTGGAAGAGATTCCAAGAAGTCCTCCAAAGCACGTTCCACGTGACTGAAGATGGAGATTTGGCGGAAATTATTGTTTCAAGTGCACAAGAAGTCGGTGGCCTGTGACAAAAGAATAAACAACCAAAGAAATTCAGTGCCAAAACTGAAAACCTTTTACAACAGCGGAGAGAAATGAAAATCCAAACCGATCGTGACATGGTAGCGTGTTCCGAACTACACTCCTGGAAATTGAAATAAGAACACCGTGAATTCATTGTCCCAGGAAGGGGAAACTTTATTGACACATTCCTGGGGTCAGATACATCACATGATCACACTGACAGAACCACAGGAACATAGACACAGGCAACAGAGCATGCACAATGTCGGCACTAGTACAGTGTATATCCACCTTTTGCAGCAATGCAGGCTGCTATTCTCCCATGGAGATGATCGTACAGATGCTGGATGTAGTCCTGTGGAACGGCTTGCCATGCCATTTCCACCTGGCGCCTCAGTTGGACCAGCGTTCGTGCTGGACGTGCAGACCGCGTGAGACTACGCTTCATCCAGTCCCAAACATGCTCAATGGGGGACAGTTCCGGAGATCTTGCTGGCCAGGGTAGTTGACTTACACCTTCTAGAGCACGTTGGGTGGCACGGGATACATGCGGACGTGCATTGTCCTGTTGGAACAGCAAGTTCCCTTGCCGGTCTCGGAATGGTAGAACGATGGGTTCGGTGACGGTTTGGATGTACCGTGCACTATTCAGTGTCCCCTCGACGATCACCAGAGGTGTACGGCCAGTGTAGGAGATCGCTTCCCACACCATGATGCCGGGTGTTGGCCCTGTGTGCCTCGGTCGTATGCAGTCCTGATTGTGGCGCTCACCTGCACGGCGCCAAACACGCATACGACCATCATTGGCACCAAGGCCGAAGCGACTCTCATCGCTGAAGACGACACGTCTCCATTCGTCCCTCCATTCACGCCTGTCGCGACACCACTGGAGGCGGGCTGCACGATGTTGGGGCGTGAGCGGAAGACGGCCTAACGGTGTGCGGGACCGTAGCCCAGCTTCATGGAGACGGTTGCGAATGGTCCTCGCCGATACTCCAGGAGCAACAGTGTCCCTAATTTGCTGGGAAGTGGCGGTGCGGTCCCCTACGGCACTGCGTACGATCCTACGGTCTTGGCGTGCATCCGTGCGTCGCTGCGGTCCGGTCCCAGGTCGACGGGCACGTGCACCTTCCGCCGACCACTGGCGACAACATCAATGTACTGTGGAGACCTCACGCCCCACGTGTTGAGCAATTCAGCGGTACGTCCACCCGGCCTCCCGCATGCCCACTATACGCCCTCGCTCAAAGTCCGTCAACTGCACATACGGTTCACGTCCACGCTGTCGCGGCATGCTACCAGTGTTAAAGACTGCGATGGAGCTCCGTATGCCACGGCAAACTGGCTGACACTGACGGCGGCGGTGCACAAATGCTGCGCAGCTAGCGCCATTCGACGGCCAACACCGCGGTTCCTGGTGTGTCCGCTGTGCCGTGCGTGTGATCATTGCTTGTACAGCCCTCTCGCAGTGTTCGGAGCAAGTATGGTGGGTCTGACACACCGGTGTCAATGTGTTCTTTTTTCCATTTCCAGGAGTGTATGTAAGGCAGTGCGAAGAGAAATGAAAAGTGACATACAGAAATTCAGTGAAAACACCTTTCGAGCAAGCTTAGAGAACATGACAAGTTTAAAGTAAGCCAAACGCAAACTCAGAATCGGTAAAAAGCAAATTATCGCACTTGATGGAAATGACAGTCGAATCACTGAAAAAAGGAAGTTTTGAAGGTCATCAGAGACTTTTATAGCAATTTGTATAGTAAACCAATGGAAAATTTGAGTGTATCTAAGTTAAACGATGTACCTAGTGTTCCAGATATACTCCCAACGGAAGTGTGTTCTAGAGAGCATGAAGGAGTGCTGGGTGATGATGTTCTCAGTGTTGACATCCTGAAACTGGCAGAAGAGGTAACAATAAATCACTTAGCAAAAGTATTTACTTCCTACCTGCACTATGTTTCAATCCCACTATCGTGGAACAAGGCAAAGTTTATATTGATACACAAGAAAGGAAGTATTCACAATATCAAGAACTATCGTCCTATCAGCTTTCTCTCAATTTATTACAAAATTTTCGCAAAGATCCTGTTAAATCGAGTTAGTTCCACCCTAGCCTCAGTCCAACCTATAGGAGAGCAGGATTCCGAAGCAATTTTAGCACTATTGACCACATTCTGACCGTTAGTGAAGTGATAAGCAGAGCAAATCGATAGCAACTGCCTCTCTTCATTGCCTTTGTTTCACTCTGTTAAACCATATTGATTGATTGACAGGGAAGCTAAAACAGCTTAGGTCTGACCCGCCACTGCCTATACCGAAACTAGGTTTATTGTGTGGTATCGCTCCCTGTATATCTAGTAAAGACATCCAATGCTCTTTAATAATGCAATGAGTCCCTCTACCAGTTTTTTGTTAGACAAGATTTCTTCCAGTCTAGTTGTCCCGACGATTTTCTATCTTTTACTCTCCAATGCCATGCATTAGAAGATTAGGTTTGATGCGGTTTCTTCACCTTCATCACAGATCCTTCATTTAGGGTGTTTTTTTTTTTTAATTCCCATGGCTGGTCATCAGTCCAGTCATGAGTTTGACCTCTTTCCTGTTCAATACCAGGGTTACAGAGCTTCTTTTAAAATATGGCTTGGGCATCATTACTTACCATGTTTTTGTTTATGGCCCTTGGTACCATAACCTACGTGCTGTTTCCTAAGCCAGTTCCATAGTTCTAATTTGATCATACCCTCGGTGATTGTCAGGACAGGATCCGGTCCAATAAATGGAGTTGTTGCCCCCATCCTAGACAATCTATTGGCTTGTTCAATGCCACAGATCCCTGAGAGGCCGAGGACCTACAATAGGTTTACACCATTGCTTCCCCCTAGCTTCACCAGAGCCATGTGGCAATCTGCAACAATCTTAGATCTTGTAGCAGGAGCTGCCAATGATTTCAGGGCTGCCTGGCTGTCTGAATAGATGTAAATGCTACGGTCATTGTAGCACCTACGCATATTAGCCTCCAAACATGCCCTGATTGCAGTAATTTCAGCTTGAAATACAGATGCCAGTTTTCCTAGCAAGATGATGCTCTCCAGTCTTGGCTAAACCTCGTACACCCCTGCCCCAACGCCTTGGTCTGTTTTCGACCAATCAGTGAACCAAACGATTGCCCCCATACAGTGTCGAACTGCTTTTTCCCCACTGCTCCCTACTTCAAATTATTACATTGTAAGGCTTGTCGAAGCAGTTGGGAGTTATTATATAGCCGGCAGGCATTTACCCAGCCATTCCTATATTTATCTCATTCACTATGTTAGTGCATGATTCTGGATATCCGTATGAGACCCGGTTTTTGCCAGTGTTAAGTCTGTGTGCCCTGGCTGCTGCCTCTGTCTTGACCCAAAAGTAAAGTGGAGGCATATCCAGGATGGTTCCCACTCCAGCAGTTGGTGTGCTGCTAATTCCACCCGTTATGGCTAATCAGGCTCACCTCTGCACCTTAGCAAGCTCCTTAGCAGCAACCCATTGTTCTACCTTCTTCCACCACACGACGGCCCTGTAGGAAATCCTAGGTATAACCACTGTTGTGTATATCCAGCACATTCCC
This sequence comes from Schistocerca gregaria, assembly GCF_023897955.1. Classification (NCBI taxonomy): domain Eukaryota; kingdom Metazoa; phylum Arthropoda; class Insecta; order Orthoptera; family Acrididae; genus Schistocerca; species Schistocerca gregaria. The sequence goes on from NC_064923.1 coordinate 529,608,447, forward strand.
CTGGGGCTTAGGCCCCAGTTTTTGCCACAAGCCCTCCTTGTACTCACTGGAGTACTTTTTGCCTTGAAGCAGATGCTCTTAATGTGAGGGGTCCAAGGTAGCTTCTCATCCATGGTTCCCCCTAGATATTTCACTATGCCCTTCACAGGTTGAGTTGTATCGAAGAGCTTTAGATTCCAACTTGAGTGTTGAATATGTCTCTTCGTAAATGGCATCACAACAGTCTTCTTAGGACTGACTCTCAGATCCAGTTTAATGCACCATTTTAGCACAATGTCCAATCCTCCATGTGCCATATGCCTAACTGTGTCAGTGAATTTCCCAAATATTATTATAACAAGTTCATCGGCATATCCTTGGCAGAAGTACTGTCCACGAACTAGTTCCTCAATGAGTCCATTCACCACTAGATTCCACAATAGAAGAGACAAAACTCCTCTTTGTGGGCAGCCTCTAGAGGCCTTAATATCATCTTTTCGTTCATCATTGTAGCCTCTACCTTACTTCCACTAAGCATGGCCCTGGTCCACCTACATATAGTGGTCCCTAGGTCATGCACCTCTGATGCCGTTACCATGGAATCGTAGGTCGTGTTACTAAAGGCCCCCTCTATATCAAGGAAGATGCAGAGGACTATTTCTTGGAAGTGAAGTGCTTTTGTCACCTTCCCAATGAAATGGTGGAGAGCTGTCACATGATTTACCTGGTTGATATGCATGTTTCTTCGAGTGTAGAGGGAACCTACTTAGCCTCCTCTCCCCAACATACATATTAACCACTTTTTCCAATGAAGAAGGACAGACTGATTGGTCCGATATCCTTGGCCTTCGTATGATCAGTTCTCCCTGGCTTTGGAATGAAGACAACCTTCACTGCCCTCCAAGCATTGGGAATGATTCCTAAAGCTACGGTAATCCTCAATAGCCTGCATAGGACTCTTATGAGCTTTCCTCCTGCCTGTTGCAGGAGAGCTGGAAAAATTCCATTTGGGCCATGGGACTTGAACTGTTGGAATGTTCTCACCTCCCATTGCATTTCGTTGGCGTTTACACTCTCCTTGCTCGATTCCCAGTCCTCTCTTCGAGTACCAGAGAACCGTTGTCTCTCTGAGATCACATACTGGTCTATGTTGTCTGGCAGAGAATATTGAGGAAAGTGAGTTTCGAGTAGCAATTCCAGTGTCTCATGTGCTGTCTATGTATATTCCCCATCCTCCTTCCTCAATGTACCTCCTGGATTGGTTGGTACTCTAGTAAGAATATTGTGAAGTCTGGCTTGTGCAGCCATGCCCTCCACTTCCTCACAGATGCCTTTCAGGAAACCTCATTTGCTTGTCTTATTGCAAGATTGTAATTGACAAGGGTCTCACGATATTTAGCCCATTGTCCTTTACGTCTCGCAATATTAAACAGTCTCTGTACCTATTTTCTTTGAATTTCCAGTTAGTTATTCCACCAAGGAATACTGTTATTTGTGCACTTACTGGAGATTGTGCAGTTGTCCTGATATGAGGTCACTATGGCAGAGGTAACAGCTTCTGCTACTTCCTCAAATTCTACTGGCTTCATTATCAAGGTTTTAATTTCCAAATAGGCCTAAGTCATGGTCCCTCCTGTATGTCTCCCAGTTTGTTTTCCTGGGATTGCTATAGGTCATTGTCTGTCTGATTCCCATTTCAGCCTTGAATGTGATGTACATGTGGTCCAATGAGGATGGCTCCAACACCACACGCCATAGCTACCCGTCGTCATGGAAACAGAGGTTATGTCAATTACTTCTTCCCTTCTGCCATTCCTGAATGTAGGTTCCTTGCCCCTATTCAGGACCTCTAAGTTATTAGCTAAATGAAATTCAGGAAGGTACTCACCTCTACTGTTGGTGTCCTTGCTGCCCTACACTTGGATGTGGGCACTGGCGTCGCATCCCACCAGCAGTTGATCACCTTGCCAATCGCAAGTCTCTAACCATCTCCTCACCTCCAAAAGCGGACTGGATCTGTCTTTATAAGGAAGGTATCCTGAGGCCAAAATAATTTTCCTGATGATACGTTCCTCACATTGCTACATTTTAATGGTCACTAAGTCCCAAAATCAGGAACCCTTCATTGGCATGAAAGAAATGCCATTTCTTTCATAGATGCATGTTCTGGAGTTTCTTAGATTCATAGCGTAGATCAGCTTACTTCCACTACCACCAAGGCCCGATACATCATCTTTGTATAAATAAGGTTCTTGTATCAGGGCCACGTCCACTTCCTGTCTCCCCTGGCAGCGACTCAGGACAGCAGAGGCCCCTTTACTGTGCTGCACTTTAATCTAAAGCATCTCCAGGCTCTGTCTTGCTGCCATCTTTGAGATCTTTGAAAACCCTGACGATGACCTGTGGGAACCCTTAAAACAGTTTCAGGTCTTGCTCCCATATCGCCTTCAGGGTATTCTCACTGACCTCCACCACCATGGTTCGTCCTTCCGGAGCAACCTTCTGGTTAATCGCTCTCCAATCTTCTGTCGAGATTTTTGGGTTTAGGCCCCTATTTTCCCGAACAGAGTCTTGGGAGCGATTTCCTTAAGGATCTTAGGTACCCATGATGATATCTTTGCGGTCTTAAGAAGCTGCACTGCCGTCATAACCAGCAGCTTTGCATCTCCTCACGGAGATATCAGGGGCACCTTGTCCTTGAACGAAGCCACCGTGTGCACCCCTCAGAGACAAAAATGAGTGCGCCATGATCTAGATAGACCCTCCTGAAGTTGGGTCCTACGCCAGCGCCCCCCCCCCCCCCCCCAGTTTTCAAAGAGGGCCATCTGTACCAGTTCCTCCTGTTGCGAGGTGATGGCTGCCAGTGGATAACCTTCCTGAATAATATCCTAAAAACTGAGACTGTCGTACTATAGGTCTGTTTCCCTATTTCTTGCCTCAGTTTTTTCTGGACTCGCTTATCCGGATGAGGGAGTCTTCGATTCTTTCCTTATCCAATTACTGCCCGTCTTTGACGTTGTGAGGGGCTTTGTGTCCCCTTCAACCTTATACAGTTCCTTCCTGGGGTTTTAGGTTCTAGTCCCCTTAATTCCCTCCACTTGTCTTTGGGAACCCATATAGCTGTCCTTCAAGGTTTGAGTGAGCAAGGAGCGGGAACAGCGTACATTGAAGTGCACAGCAGTATCTACATTACTTCCAACCCCATCTCCCCAAAACTGTTCTTGGCTATACTGGAAATGACTGTGTCAAAGCTGAGCTGGGAAGGTAAGGGAAATAGAATTAATGGAAGAAGGCCTAACAACTTGAGATTGGCTGATGATATTGCCTTACTGGCCAACGACTTCGCAGAGCTCCAAAACTTAGATACAGATCTTGCCTCGGAATGTCAGTTGGTTGGCTTGAACATGAAACTTTCCAGCTCAAAAGTAATGCCCAGCAAGGACACTCCACTAGAAGTGGTTAGAGAATATGTCTACCTTGGCCAGATTATAAATATAGAATGTAAGGCCACTAATCTATCAGCGCATCAACCTTGGCTGGCAAGAATTTGGGAGGAATTCAACAACATTCAGGTCAAAAATGCCAATAAATCTGAAGAAAACAGTATTTAACAGTATTTGATCAATGCATTCTTCCTGTGCTGATGTATGGAGGAGAGATATGGACAATAAACTCATTTACGAAAGGGAAACTTCGGACAGCACAGAGAGCCATACAGATCAATGCTGGGCTATACAAGACATGATAGGAAAAGGGCAGACGAAATCCGGTCTTTGACAAATGTTAAGGACATCTTAGAGACAGTAGGCTCCTTGAAATGGCACTGGGCTGGCCCCGTCGCAAGAAGAAATGACAGCACATGGACGAGCTAGTAGTGGAGTGGAGTCCGAGAAAGCATCGAAGGCTTAGAGAAGGACAACCGGACAGATGGGACAAAGATCTCAACAAGACTGCTCGTAGCACCTGGAAGATAACTGCCAAAGACCGTTCCACTTGGTGAAGACTGCCGAAAGCCTACCTGAATCCACCACTCGAATAGGCCACATCATTTAATGATTGAATTGGCTGATGATGATAATGGTATATAAAGCCGGTGGTGGTATTTCAAAATGTTAATGGTTTCATGGTTTCGTCGCTCAGATATTACGTCAAGGCTATGGCCAAGACATGAAGAGATTAGTAACAATGTGTAACATACCTTTAGAGCTCGTGTCGTAGATAAGTTTGATCAAAGAAAATGATGTTTTATCCTTCAGATACATGGTTTCCAATAACATTGTATTCGTCTATTACTTCAAAGTGATTACAAATTGATTTAGTAAATAAAGTTGTTTGAAAACATAATACTAGGTTTGTGAGTAATGTTACAACTAGACCTAATTGTAATGAGGCATTTTGGCACGGAATGACCTCTGATCGTACGCGTTTCTCTATGGCGCTTCAAACAACTATCTAAAAACCTCGTTTGCAGGTACATATACATGATTCTCAACATAACTCCGCAGTTCAGGTATTTTCTTGGTATACTCATTCCATTGTTGCAGTTTATCAACAGTGCCTTGCTTTTAATTTTCATTGAATTTTAATTTCATGTCTCCTCACCAGTACTGATAATATCATTTTGGTGATTTTTAAGATTGCTTTTCCACCTATTTCCCCATTCTTTACTTTGAAATCATTGTTATTGGATGTCGTGACGAAATCTTTTCTGAGTTTGCAGTTACCCTCCTTGATTAAATTTTTTTTTTTCTCCAATGGAAACTTCAGAGATGTGTGGAGACCCTCAACAAATAATACTTCAAAATGTTTGTCATTGCTGTTACACTGGACTCGCATTCGGGAGGACGACTATTCAATCCCGCGTCCGGCCATTCTGATTTAGGTTTTCAGTGATTTCCCTAAATCACTCCAGGCAAATGCTGGGATGGTTCCTTTGAAAGGGCACGGCCCACTTCCTTCCCCATCCTTCCCTAATCCGATGAGACCGATGACCTCGCTGTCTGATTTCCTTCCCCAAAACAACCCAACCCTCATTGCTGTTCATGAGTACTAGGTGCAAAGGCTGGAGCAATAATGTGTGCGGGAAAGACGCTAGCCTACCACAACAGTAAAACTACAGTAAACTGGACAGCTGTTCTCAACCAATGACAGATTTGCAAAATTTTCTTAAATATTTCAGGAATACTTAGGTCCCTATGAGATTAAAAAAATCGACTGCTGGTTACAGGACTGTGCAGTTCATGGAAAATAAGGCAATCCTGTCTATCAGTGTAGGGAAGCAAAGAGGCAATGAACGAGTTGGCGTTTCTGCAGTAAATCACATAGAAAACTAGTGCAAAATTATATTAATTTAATTATTAGTCACGAGGTAAACTAAACACGTTGCTCAGGTCTCTTTTATTTTTAGGATTCCGTACCTCAATCGATAAAAACTGATTATAGGATCGGTGTGTTGTCCGTCCGTTTGTCTATCTGTCTGCCTGTGAGGCTCTTAAGACCTTTCTTTCCTCAGGAACGGCTACATGTATGAAGTTGAAATACAAAAGTACATAACCACAGCGAGGCTTCACTGTGAAAGAAAGGAAGAAAAATTGTGAATTTGTAATTATATTGCGGAAAAGAAATAATTGTCGTTAGCTATCTGTCTGTTAACTTTCTCTCAGGAATGGATAGACGTATCAAGCGCAAATTTATGTCATGTACTGAAGTCTATGGTCTTTTGCTGCTGTAAAAAAGTCAATGTAGACAAAAGAAATGGCCATTTATGTAACAAATTTTGATACTCGAAAAATCACTCATTGAAACCTCTTAGATACATTCGATTGAAATAGAATTATGAAATTTGGCAGGAAGCTAGGTTTCCAAGTACAAAGTATTATTAAAAGAAAATAATCAGGTAATTCTCTATTATATCAAACAAAAATAATTTGTTCTTCTGCCATTTGTTACCTGTCGTCAAACTTGGAAACCCTGAGATCAATATCCCACCAACATCACTGCCGATAACCGGCAGTAACCGTCGAGATTCTCGATTCACGTAGTGGGTTAGCTGCCTGCATGCATATTTAAGTTTATTCGGAACCCTCTGTGCGGAAGCTATACTCGCACCTGGTCAATTTTTATTTTATAGATCGTTATCGGGGTCGTAGCAGTGGCTCATTTGTAAGTAGCAGCTAAGGGAGTGAGAGCAAAGTTGGAATTTTTTGCTGACAGTAACGTTTTAGTCATCTGCTATACTCAGAAGTTTATAAAAAATTACCTGAGATTTCCTCGAGTATGCGTTTACTGTTTTAAACATCGCCACCTCACTCGTCACATTGTCTGTAACAAAACCACACGATCAAATGCAATAAAGAGTGACTTTCGCTGCTTTTTTACGGAGATCTGAAAAGGAGTGATGCCATTCTTCTTTTCTTAGTCGACACTTCCTACTTACTCCTGTGCGAGGCACGAAAAAGTAACATAATGCTTTCGTTCACGTTCGAAGTGATATTAAAGACGATCTCACCGCAAAACCACTTTTGTTCTCCTCCTCGTTCTTGCGCCAGTGCGTGACAACTGGTGTCGGTGGGGCGGCAGCGGTGCTGTGCAGAAGAAGACAGGCGGCCGGCCGGAACAGCTGCTGTGTCTGCTGTCCGCCGTCCGCTGTGTCCGCGGGGACGGACGCCCGCTCTGATTTATGACTCGCCCAGCCGTTACGCTTTGTTGCCGGCTGTTTTACGCCGGCCAGCACCCAGAGAAGGGACCGCTGCCGCAAAACCGCCGGAATCGGTTGACACGAGACGTATCCTGTGGGTCGCTTCCACCGCTGGCGCTCCCAGAGCACACCACACGGCATGTACAAAACATTGAAACACGTGAGAGCTCTTTGTCGAGGGAGACGGATAACCGTGAAAGTAATAGATACGTACCAGTACGACTCTCCCATAACGGCATGAGGCCAATGGAAAGTGGGTGGTGTAGGGGACATCATGGGGTCATGACCGTTCCACAAGCCTTTCATTAAAAGCGTTTAAAATCGATTCACACTTGATGGAACGGAACAAACATTACACAATGGTTTCAAATGGCGGCGGTATTCATAGAGGCAATCAATGGCATGAAAGGAACGCGACGGAATGAGACATCAGGGTCCGGTTTTATGGTGTAGACGGTTGTTACATTGACGTTGGTGAGGGGAATGTTGTTGCCGTCTGCTTATAACACTCCTGTCTGTCTGTTGCTGTACCATAACCTTAAAGCAGGTTGTGAAATAAAACATTCTTATTAAAGCAATTATGGTATAACGCAACAGAGCGGTGTTACCCTCTGAGAGGAATTTTGTTAGTGTTGACCGTGTTGTACCTAACGGAGGTGGCTTATCGGAAGTGAAAGTCAGAATTACGGAAATATTTGAACAGTAACAAACAAAATTTTGCCTATCTGCACTGTTTAACGGGTAAAGAAAACGGTCGCCAGCCTAACTAGGCAAGAGAATCATTAACATTCTCGTTCAAGAAAATAGTTACTAGTAACTTTAATGGATAAACCACAACCTATACTTTGTCACACGCGTGTGCAGTGAACTCTTGACACATACGTATGTTTTAAGATTGAAGCTAACAACTGGAGCAGCACAAACTATTTGCAAATTTATAACAGATACCGAAACATACTATTACTTTAAGGGCTTACACAAACTGGATGGTCTTTATAACGTTATTATTACTTCACTGCAGAATCATTAATTGGATATAGGTTAAGTCTCTCTCAGTTAAATACTTTACTATTTAAAATGAAAGTTAATTGGAATCCACTAACAGGTGTTACATGCTGTCATCGAAAAGTAACCTATTTTCTTCGCGATCACAAAAATTACAGCAGTGGATTTCATACTTTTGCGTCTTCTTGATCTTCATTTTTATTACGCTGCTTTGTTTTCGCTAAACACTCCAAATGTTCCACAGCGATATGTACATTGCCTCCAACGAGTTATCTTCCACAATACGGACCAGGCAACTGGAATCGAAAAATGATTTAAGTATTACAACAGCAAGAGGATGAAAAAAGATTTGCTGAGTATAACTGTGAAAGTAATTTGCTGTATCTATTTCCATTGAATAACGTTATTTTTAATAGCTCTACTTAAGGAGAAAATTACACTTGCCTTTTATGTTATTTGGTACGTAGAAAGAAAAAAATATGATGAATAATACAAACAGGCTCTACGTATTACATTATTAATACCGTTTTATGTTTCTGTATGCACATATTTGCGCTAACAAATGAATGTCAGTGTTCTTAATTGTTTGGAAGGTACTTGTTTAACTTGCCATACCTCACCCTGTCATCGGATCACTGAAAATGTACTGTGATTCTGCACTCCACACAACGTTTTTCCACTGTGCAATCGTCCAATGTTTAAGCTCATTACACCAAACGACGCCTCGTTTGACATTTACCGGCATGATGTGTGGCTTATGAGAGGCCGCTCGACCTTGAAATCCAAGGTTTTTTCAGCTTCTGCCTAACTGTCATAGTACTTGCAGTGCATCCTGATGCAGTCTGGGATTCCTGTGTGATGGTCTGGGTAGATGTCTGCCTGTAACACATTATGGGCAATAGCCTTGCCGCAGTAGATACACTGGTTCCCGTCTGATCACCCGAGTTAAGCGTTGTCGGGCGTGGCCGACACTTGGATGGGTGGCTATCCAGGCTGCTATGCCCTGTTGCCATTTTTCTGGATACACGAGGCCTCTTGATGCCAATTGAGGAGCGACTCGACTGGTTAGTAGCCGCTCTGGTCACAGAAAACCATCATAACGACCGGGAGAGAAGTGTGTTGACCTAACCACATCCTCATCTGAGAATGACACGGCGGTCGGATGGTGGTCTGAAGACGGAGTGCTTTTATTACACATTACGACCCTTTTCAATTGTCCGTGGTCTGCATCAACAGACGAGGCCAGCCTGTATGCTTTTAAGCTCTACATGTCCCTTCACGTTTCCACTTCAGTATCATTTCGGAAACACTAGAACAAGGGGTGTTTAGGAGTGTGGAAATCTCGCGTACAGACGTAAGACACAAGTGACACCGAATCGCCTGACCACATTCGAAGTTCTTGAGTTCCTCGGAACACCACATTCTGCTCTCTCACGATATGTAATGAATACTGAGGTCTCTGATATGGAGCACCTGGCAGTAGGTGGCACCACAATGCACTTAGTATGAAAAACGATTGGTTTTGGTGTTGACTGGATACTTTTGATCACATAATGTATCTATGGAGTGTAGCCATGTACGGAAGTGAAACATGGACGATAAATAGTTTGGACAAGAAGAGAATAGAAGCTTTCGAAATGTGGTGCTACAGAAGAATGCTGAAGATTAGATGGGTAGATCACATAATTGAATAGGATTGGGGTGAAGAAACGTTTGTGGCACAACTTGACCAGAAGAAGGGATCGGTTGGTAGGACATGTTCTGAGTCATCAAGGGATCACCAATTTAGTATTGGAGGGCAGCGTGGAGGGTAAAAATCGTAAAGGGAGACCAAGAGATGTATACACTAAGCAGATTCAGAATGATGTAGGTTGCAGTAGGTACTGGAAGAAGAAGAAGCTTACACAGGATAGAGTAGCATAGAGAGCAGCATCAAACCAGTCTCAGTACTGAAGACCACAACAACAACAACAACAACATTGTATCTATGGAAAGTCTTGTTAACTTGATGTTGAACTGGAAAGCAAATTTTCCTTTGAAATGAGTTCAGTCTTTTGTAGAAACTGCTGCATTCCTCTTCACCACCTACACAGGACACAGAAAGTCATCTATGTAACTCCTTCTTTTCCATTCCCATGCTTGCTTCTTAAAATACATGCACTGTGAGAGAATTTAAGGTCAAGTTTGTTCCCTGTGTTGTGTAGACACCTTCTCGTCTCCATCTCAATCTGCATCGGCAGTGGTCTGCTTAAGAAAACCGTATAGTCTTGAGAATGCTTAATTATTTACCTGACAATGTTCGCTCCCGATCTGGTAACAGTGTGTACCCCGTTTGCACTGTGCCCTTTCTTAAATTTCTGTCACCAGGCAATTCAGAATTATGTCAGCTGATATTTTGTAAAGGTGTTTTATGAGTTATTGATCCACATGTAAGCACCTTTCTTGACTTGAGTATTGCTTTGTTACCTCGTTATAGCAACTCTTACTTGTAGCAAGATTAATGGGAAATTATGATAACTGAAATAAGTTTAGTATCAAGATTTTATGTGATTGTAAGCCCTGCGTTGCTTTTTCCCAGGGAAGAAAGGCTGGTGATAACTTGTTATATGATATACATCAGCCAGTCATAACGTTGCCTGACTAGTAAGTTGTAGGAAGGCAAGTCTTATAGTTGTTTCATGTTGATTAATTATTATCAGGCTAATTTGAAGTGTAACCCACTGTCATACGTTATTGTGTTATTGTGCCTTATGGTATCTCAAGTCCTAAAGTAGCATTAGTGTTTTTCCGAAACTCACTCTGTGTCCATAAAACCATTCCCTTCCCAGCTTGGTCGACCATAACGAATATGCTTCACTCCATGCGAGATACTGCCCCAAGATATGAATCTCTCGAGAGACAAGTTTTTCCTAAAACATGTCACTACCGGCACAGTACACAAGGCAATTATGAGAATCTCTTCCGAGGCAGTAGGAAATGATGGAGTGAGCATTGGCATGATTAAGAACGTCGTAGACACTATTATTCCAGTTATCACAGACATCTTCAACCTGTCTCTTGTCAGTAGTACATATCCTACTGAGTGGAAGCAAAGTTTAATTAAGCCTATACCCAAGACTGACAACCCTAAGTCGCCAGGTGACTACAGGCCGATCAGCATACTACCTGCAATTTCTAAAGCCCTAGAGCACATCGTCCATGAACAACTGACGGATTACCTCAAAACTCATAACATCCATGACGAATATCAGTCAGGCTTTCGAAAGCACCATAGTACAGCAACCGCATTAATCAAAGTAACTGATGACATTAAACATGCTATGGACAGACGTGAAGCTACTATCCTAACACTGCTTGACTTTAGCAAGGCTTTTGACACAGTTGACTTCGATATATTACTAATTAAAATGAAACAGCTGAATTTCTCAAACAGCGCAATACAATGGTTCGACAGCTACCTCAAAAACAGAAGTCAAAAAGTCATTTGTGGGTCGGAAAAGTCATCATGGAAAAAAGTGCGCTCTGGAGTTCCCCAAGGCTCCGTCCTTGGTCCACTACTCTTCTCACTGTACATTAATGATATTTCTTCAGTGATTCACTCCTGCAACTACCATCTTTATGCCGACGACATCCAACTGTACATAAGTGCAAGCCCCAAAAACATTGCTGGCGCAGTAGCGAGTATGAACGCAGATCTTTGCTCTGTTTCTCGATGGGCGCAGAACCTAGGTCTGAAACTAAACCCCAAGAAATCCCAGGTCATACTTATATCTCATCCAAAGTTAATCAGCCGGTACTTTCGCGAAACAGTCCCTAAAATACTCCTCAATGGTACCCAACTACCATACCAAAAAACAGTAAAAGACCTTGGAATAATCTTGGATGAACACCTAAACTGGGAAGAACAAACAGTCACAGCTTGCCGGAAATCGCTCTCCTCCCTACATGCAATTCAAAAGTTTAGAAAAATATTTCCAACCCATGTTAAACAAAAATTAGTCCAAACACTAGTCTTGCCTAATCTTTACTACTGCGATGTAGTTCAACACGGCACAAATAGTGAAAATTCTAGATGCCTCGAGCTAGTGATGAATGCTTGCGTTAGATACGTGTGCAATATTCAGTTGTATGATCATATCAGTCCTTCATACTCCCAGCTAGGTTGGATACGCCCACATACGGCACGCGATCTCCACACGATGTGCTTACTTCATCGATTTCTTAGCCACTGGTGCCCCCAATACTTATCTTCTCACATTAAACACCTATCATCATTCCACAATCGCAACACCAGATCGGATACGTCTATCATCTTGGCTGTACCTTTACATAACACAAAATCTTTCTCCGTGTCATTCTCCATCTCAGCCATACGACTATGGAACGCGCTCCCTTGTGATCTGCGTCTTATCCAGAACTACTCAACATTCAAGAGGGAACTCAAAGCTTACATATTAGGGACGGTATAACCACCATTCTTGTGCCCCTCCCATCTCTTTCTTTCTCCTCTCCATCACAGCTTCTAATTTTACCGTTCTATTTCTCTTCCTCTAACCTATCTACCTCTTATATATCACTTTCACCCCATTCTATCGTCTTATGTCTCTGCTCGATGAGAATAACTCACAAGCTGCAAGAACATAACGAGAAAATTCCCAACTAACAATGGGACTGACATTCAGAAAAGAAAAGTATGTTTACTTTCATATACATAGTCATTATTATTATTATTATTATTATTATTATTATTATTATTACTATTATTATTATTGATTGTTATAATTATTTTTTATTGTTATAATTATCATTGTACTACTGTTATAATATCTATTTTTTTGTTTAACATCAATACTGCATAATAGGCTATATGTCCTTAATGTTAAGTAGAAACTGTAACTCGTTCAACCTGAGTATGCCTGGTTAGGTGTAAGAGAGGGCCTGAAGGCCCTAATCTTGCCAGGTAAAATAAATGCATAAATAAATAAATAATAAATACTGCCAGACGGGGATTGTAGCTATTTATTGTTATTTATTACATCAGTATAATTAAGAAAAAAACATTTGAAACTTTGGCGTTCCATAATACCGAAAGGTTATAATTAACTCTAGATTTGAAATCATTATGAGTTACCGTTCTTGTATTAGCATGGGGTGTGTTTTAAGTTGGGAGCTTCAGTATTCTGTAACGTCCAAGACTTGTGATTAGTTATATCACTCTGTCCAGTGGAGACAGTAATATTGTTTACTTAATTATTGTTACAAGATCGATAATGCTGAACAGGGGTACTGTCTTTAACCTCGGTGAGCCTTCAACTAACATTTTCTGTGCTTCAGGTAACTATTATTAAACTAGCGTCAGCTGGTTACTGGTCTGCCGGGGCAGATCGGTCCCATTGATTGGAATTACTTCTGCTTGACATCTGTCCTCCTTTGTCGTCGCGGGCCGCTGTTTACCTGCTCGCCTGTTCTGAAGCCTCGTACATGCGACGTTCTAAACTGCACTATGCAGTCCCTCTTCCCCCCCCCCCCCCCACCTGCAACCACACCACCCCCTAACCCCCTCGATCCGTCGGGCGCTACTTGCCGTGTTCGCTATTTAAGATTAGTACCCGGGTGTCGAGTCTTGCTATAAATTTAAGGACTTTGAGATGATTTGTTGTGATCTTTTAACTGATGTTTAAAATTGATTTTTGTTGGAGCCACTATTCTAGGGTTTTATGGTAAATGCACGTAAAGCAGATGACAAGCCTTGCTACAAACAAAAGAGACTTTAAAATTAGTTATTCTGTTCATTTAACTGCTCTCTGAAATGCATTTTTCTTGTAGCTGTTGTAGTCAGGCTTTATTGTAAATTTTATGTACAGTATATACAAAATAAAAGAATAAGTTTAAACTATTTTCTACTAATGTTTCTTATCATTTAGCTGCTGGTTGAAATTAAAACTTCTTGTGGCCGTTTTTCTCTGGTCTTAGTTATGCCGTCAGGTTATATATGATAGAGAATTTACTAAGATTTTCTAAATTCATATTGTCGTCAAATGTATTATTGTTCAAATGCATGTAAATAAAGGAGCTTGTAAGAATTGCAAACAGTGAATGAAATTTTCCGATCCTTCAGGTTCTCACCTTCCGTTAACTTACCTTCGGTATTCGTAAGAATAAGTGTATCGCCGCCTCAGCGTGATAGTTCTTTATTCAATAATCCTCTCTCATCATCACCAAAAGCAGTACATTTCTTAATAACAAATCTAGGATAACATGTAAAGCCATACCCAGGGAGTAGTATGACTTCCTGCTGAACTGTCTTAGTACAAATTCTGTAAAGTTTTGACTGATGCCTAGATCTGATAACTTCTTTATACTTATTAATAACACCCAAAATGTGATTATCATTTTGTCTCATTCACTAGCAAGTACAGTCTAAAAAAACGGGAATCTGATCTAATTCGGAAAGCACTTAAACAAACTAAGATTTCGGGGGAAAAATGGAGAAGGAACAGCTTCTTCCTATGAATCCAAAAGCAGCTAGTCTAAGCGCGACAATTAAGCTGCATAAGCATGATCATCTGGTGAGACCGACTGTTAATGCACGATGTGGCGTAGGTATAAATTTCACAGAGTGTAGATTAACAAAAAGCAGGAAAAACTTACTAAGGTATTGAAGAGCTTCAGCATCCAAGCAGTTACTCACTCGGCTTTTGATATTTGTAATATGTACACTAATACCTCTGCAGGTAATACCTGTGACACTGTTTTTCAGAATGAATAGGCAAACTGACGAAATTGAGGTATTATTAGTATCTTAGCTTTGGTTTTGGGTTTTAATTATATTAAGTTTGATAATAAAAGTGACTGACAGCAATATGGTTTGTTTATGTGTTCCTTGTCAGCATGCGTTTTCAGGAACATTTTTATGTTGCACTCTAAGGATAATTTTTTTAAAGAAGTACGCAGATGAGGCCAGTAAGGTTATATGCGGGAAACGTTACATATATGATGCTTTCGTGCTCTATATGGATGGTGAAGATGAATGCTTCAATTTACACAAAAAATGAATTCATTTAAAAAACAATTCTTTACCAGCTCAACATCAGATCAATGAGACTTTCCACTCTTAAATTTTAAGATCACGTTACTTTATAAAGAAACAAGCATTGAAATAATACTATTCTTCTGTAAAAATTGTTTTATTTGATCTAACAGTACACTAATACATATATAAATAAATGAAAAAGAAATATACAGGTCCAAATTAAAGAACAGCAGAGTGTTGCGTGTAGGGAACTTTGGACTATAAGGAGTTTTTTTTTCGCTCTCATGTCAGATTTTTGGAAACAGTTTGACAGAAGACGCAGATTACATTTTCCATTATAAAATGTTGTAATTTGACATTCTCTACATCTTCTTCTTGCCTTGTTTCCCTCCTCTATTATTACATGGCATACAACATCCCAGCGTATTTCTTTCGGAAGAGAGCTTTTGCATGGACGTCCTCAAGTGCATTTCGCTGTATAGTGAGGGGTTGCAGTTTATCTATTTCCTCCATTCTCGATAATGCATACACATGATCGACATTCATATCGTGGCAAGTTTTTTTCATTTACATGGCTGTATATTCCTTGAATTGACAGTTACACTGCCTCCCAAATTGGTGAAGAGAGGCCATCACCATTTCTTGCCTCTTATTCGATTTCTGTAACTGGTCTAAATCAATAAATTCGTATGTTGATTGTACTGAGATATGACGCTGGGTTGGAGAAGAGAAAAACTTTTCTTTTCTTTCCGACTGCAGCATTTTGCATTCGATAACACTGGAATTGTCATTTCACTTTACC